>NC_072464.1:5159426-5211926 GCF_027596085.1 Anoplopoma fimbria | reverse complement strand
CCCCTACAACATATCTGCTTCTGCAGAGTACCGAGACTTCCACACAAAACGGTCACCATGATTCAAATGTGTCAAATGAAAATCAGTGTGAGCTGCCTGTCTTTTCTTGTAGGATGTAATTATTCTAAAGCTGTTCTACAGATGGCCCCTCTGGTTTAGGTGACTGTAATCATATATTTAGTATCATATTTTTTTTGAATATGAATAATTATAATTTCAAATCCAAATGCGCCTAGACAGGAAGTCAGTCAGGCATTTGCCCGATCACACCAAATTGATGCCCCTGTACCTCTGTTTCTTCACAAATATCTTTCTGTACTCAGGACCTGTTGGGAAAACCTCTTAGGAGGAAGAATGCAGTTAACCTTGAAAGCATCAACCACACAATACTCCATGTAGCATACATTTCTATTTAGTCCCCCTCTACTCACAAATATCTTTCTTAATGTACTGTTACCTTTCTTTGATGTTTTAGCTGCACTGTGCATGTATGTGTGACTTTGACACCAGAATGAATGTTTCACATTCATCTAGTGAATAAGGGAAGTTTCACTGCGCTTACCTTAAATCTGAGTTAAACTCATGCACATACAAGTATGTTTTTTGTGATATCACAACTACATTGGAGCCAATCATGGTCCAATATGTAATTACACAATGATGTGTAAACTTTTGACCTCCAGTGCAGCTGGAGAATAGGGACAGGAACTCTACAGCCCCTGTACATTCTGATAGTGTGTTTGTTGGCTTGGCTCCTTGGTGTCAGGATTTGTTGGGAAATAATCTTAGCACTGGGAGTAACACCAGACTGTCGAAGCTCCAGGTCCAACCTGTGTATCAGCAGCAACAGAAAATGTGATGATCTGGCAGGGAGTTGGGGCAGTCCCCTGGGATCTGACCCAGGGTTTGCACTGCTACCTTAATATGAGTCAATTGCTAACCACTCTCGTCAGGTCCGTCGTGGCAGAGTAGAGTGTAGTAGTCTCATTGCTGCTGGGAGGGAGATCAAGGCAGGTATGTGAGTCGTTTTCTCCTTTCTGCCACTTCGGATTGATTCTACTAAACAAATGATCTACTTCGTCCCCTCATGTTGGACTGCAGACAGACTGGAGGCTACAGTGACTCACTAGCCGCTCTGGTCCGTTATTAAAAGACAGGATGGGCCGGGGCTATCTGGTTAGCATGTTCATTTCAGTAGATATCTCTAGCCCCTTTCACACAGAAATTCTGCAATACTGCCCCCAACAAAGATCCTCCATTATGCTTCGCTTTTTCACACTGAACCAAACAACGTGTGATTTCAGATAGCACGGCGGCATCACAGCAGCAAATGAGCCATGACATTTAAGACAACAATGACAGCGTTCTGCCGCGACAGCTGTCCCTTTTCACACAGACGTCAGCTCGGCTCTGTGTCTACCGCTACATCCATAATAATACGTTTTAATTTTGAAAACGATCTCCTGTGTTCCAGCACCGTTTTAGAATTAATCTCCTTCCATACCAGCACGCCTAAAAACGCATACCACATGACCCTCCATCACACTGGGCGTGTCAGTGTAAACAGGAAGCAGATTGGATGCTTAGTTACAGAAAATGCAACAAATTATTATTGTACATATTATAATATATGTATATTAAAGGTCTTGTTTGCTACTTAAGATCTACCTCTATATTTCCCCCACACACACTCAAACATACATATTTAGCAGAAGAAAACAAGTTTTATTTGCAAACTTAGTTACAGGGCTGCCCATAGCTCTTGCTCTATCTCTTTCTCACACACACATCAAATATACTTTAAAAATTAACAGTTACAAATCAAAGTCTTACTAGATTATGGGTAAAGAAATTTGTTGAACACACAAACCTCCCTCATTTCCCCTTGGTTGTGATGTCTATGCTCACATTGGTAGCTCTGCTGCGTGGCTGGAAGTCCCTTTCATACTCATAGACTTTATATAGGTTGCACTGGACAGCAGCATTAGTTTCATTTGGGACATCTTAAACTTAAGGTTCTGGTGATGTCCTTACCTTTCCTCTAGCACCACTATAAGTTTGATATTTCTGGTTTTGTGTCAAAAGTCTCAGCAACTATTGGATGGATTGCCATTAAATGTGGTACAGACATTCATTTTCCCTCAGGATGCATTGCTTTCTATTTTGGTGTCCCTCATCTTTTTATCTTGTCTTGTCTTGTCTCAATTTGTTCAATGCTTTAGTTTGTAATTCAAAACCTAAAGACATTCCCATTAGCCTCAGCTGTACTGTTTTTGTGCTAATTAGAAAACTAATTGAACTAAGATGGTGAATGTGGTAAACACTGACCTGCAAAACATCAGTATGTTATCATTGTCTTTGTGAGCTGTGGTTAGCAGTTTGCTTAGGGTGACCATATTTTCAAACCCCCAAAGCTGGACTGTGAAGTGTACCGCATATTAATGCATGTGAACATACATTCATCGGCCACTTTATTAGGTACACCTTGCTAGTACCGGGTTGGACCCCCTTTTGACTTCAGAACTGCCTTAATTCTTCGTAGCATAGATTCAACAAGGTATTGGAAACATTCCTCAGAGATTTTGGTCCATATTGACATGATAGCATCACGCAGTTGCTGCAGATTTGTTGGCTGCACATCCATGATGCGAATCTCCCGTTCCACCACATCCCAAAGGTGCTCTATTGGATTGAGATCTGGTGACTGTGGAGGCCATTGGAGTACAGTGAACTCATTGTCATGTTCAAGAAACCAGTTTGAGATGATGTGAGCTTTGTGACATGGTACATTATCCTGCTGGAAGTAGCTATCAGAAGATGGGTACACTGTGGTCATAAAGGGATGGACATGGTCAGCAACAATACTCATGTAGGCCGTGGCGTTTAAACTTTGCTCAATTGGTACTAAGGGGCCCAGAGTGTGCCAAGAAAATATCCCCCACACCATCACACCACCACCACCAGCCTGAACCGTTGATACAAGGCAGGATGGATCCATGCTTTCATGTTGTTTAAAGTCGCAGCTGAAATCGAGACTCATCAGACCAGGCAACGTTTTTCCAATCTTCTATTGTCCAATTTTGGTGAGCCTGTGCGAATTGTATCCTCAGTTTCCTGTTCTTAGCTGACAGGAGTGGCACCCGGTGTGGTCTTCTGCTGCTGTAGCCCATCTGCTTCAAGGTTCGACGTGTTGTGCATTCAGAGATGGTATTCTGCATACCTTGGTTGTAACGAGTGGTTATTTGAGTTACTGTTGCCTTTCTATCATCTCGAACCGCTCTGCCCATTCTCCTCTGACCTCTGACATCAACAAGGCATTTTCGTCCACACAACTGCCGCTCACTTGATATTTTCTCTTTTTCGGACCATTTTCTGTAAACCCTAGAGATGGTTGTGCGTGAAAATCCCAGTAGATCAGCAGTTTTTGAAATACTCAGACCAGCCCGTCTGGCACCAACAACCATGCCATGTTCAAAGTCACTTAAATCCCAGAATGCAACCACATTGCTGGGTACTTTACAAAGCAAGGAGTAAGCCTATTGGAGCTCTTTAGAAAAGCTGCATGGCAGCTAACTTTTAGTACTGACAGGTCCTTTGAGAAAGGGCCGCAAGCAACAGCCTGAACAAAGATACAAGATCATTGAAAAGTGTAAGTCAGGAGATGGCTACAAAAAGATTTCCAACTCTCTGGACATTCCACAGAGTTCAGTTAAATCCATCATTAAGAAATGGAAGGAGTATGGCACTTGTTTAAATCTGCCTAGAGCTGGCCGTCCTCACAAACTGAGTGACCGGGCAAGAAGAAGACTGGTGAGGGAGGCCACCAAGACACCTATGACCACTCTGAAGGAGTTAAAAGCTTCAGTGGCTCAGATGGGAGAGACTGTACATACAACAACTGTTGCCCGGGTTCTTCACCAGTCGAAGCTGTATGGGAGAGTGGCAAAGAGGAAGCCACTGTTGAAAAAAGCTGATATGAAATCTCGCCTGGAATTCGCCCAAAGGCATGTGGGAGACTCCAAGGTCAATTTTTTGGTCTGATGAGACAAAAATTGAGCAGCCAAAGGTGCATCTACTAAATACTGACCTGAAGGGGGTGAATATTTATGCAATCATTTACTTTACCTTTATATATTTTTTATTAATTGACATTGTTTTGTAAAAATCTGTTTTCACTTTGATATTAAAGATTTTTTTTTGCAAATTCTAGTCAAAAAAGCCAAATTATATTGACCATGATTTCATGTATAAAAGCAACAAAAGGGTGAAACATCCAAGGGGGTGAATACTTTTTATAGGCCTTGTATATGCCATGAAAGAGTATAAAAGTATAAAATAGCAGAAAATGGAAATGCTTGAGTTATGTAGTTAATTACCACCATTGTCCAGAGCAAGTCAATCTTGTCTAAGTGTAAAGGTCATTATTGACACAAATTGCTCTAGAATGAATTTCTGGATGTGTAAAGTTACATCAGGGGAGTTTTCAGGACCAGTGCTCCCTCTATGCTGTGTGCCTCTGTGTGTGTGCTCTGTCCTTTGAGGAGCAATTTATCTCACTGACATGTTCATTTATTGTCTGTCATCTATTATCGATCTGCTTTTTCCAAGACATTGGCAGGTTTGAAGACGTTGATTGAAAGTGAACACCAGATTGGAGTTTTTGTTTCACTGAGCATCGCATGAGAGCACAGCTGCTCTGGATACAGATAATATTTAATTGGTTAAGGGGTTGAATGCAAAGCTCAGGCTAAGTGTTGTTAGAGAGAAAAGAAGAACAGCAGATTTGTGATGCTGAGGATGAAAAATGCAATACAACCATATCGTACCAAGTAAATAATTCAATTATATAGCAAGTACTAACCCAAAAGACGAGATAGAATGCTAAATCCTCTGCTTACGCTCTCTGGCCTTCAACTTTAAACTTCTCTCCCCCTTTCTCTATTTATCCGTGACAGATAATAAATTGTCCTATTTTGATAAGCTAACCTCCCCTTTCCTCTTACATTGACCCTTTCTATGAACACAGATGCAATGGGGAAACAAATTAGTTTTATCATAATACTCTTATACTCAACAAGAAGATAGTTACTGTATTGTACTGTGAACTAACTACAGTATATTGCAATCACAGTTCATCCCATCTTAGATGTGCATCTAACCACAGCACCTCATGAACATCACAAGCAATGTCCTCTCTGACCAAACATCTGCGAAAGTACTATGTTGAGTGGTGTATCGAGCCCTGGATTCCTCCACATCAATGTAACCAAAGGCCTGGAGGAGAGTTGGGCGTCGGTAGATTTGGCAGTCTTATACCTTCCAACATCTCCCCAAAAGGAAACTCCTCAATAGGGTTCAGGAAAGGACAGTTAGGTAGAAGGGGAAGAACTTGTAATAGGGAATGATTGTCAAACCAATTTTGGACCTCAGCAGCCAGGTGGAAACTTTGTCCCATATGTCAACACACATGGAGTACTCCTGCACCATCCTCTGGTCTTTGGGAGTGAGAATGTCATGTAGGATTAAATGGAACAAAAGTGGCATGGTGGGTGAAGGACACAATTCTGGTCAATTGCAGCACACTTTGTGATGTTGTCACCAAGCTGTCAAGGAGCATCATGCTGATAGTTTTGATAGAACCAGTTTTTTCCTTTATTGATAAAATTTGCTTCACTATAGCCAAAAACAGACGCCTGGGAAGAAACGGGGCGGCATATATATATATATATATATATATATATATATATATATATATATATATATATATATATAATGAATAAATGAATGAGGAGCTGCACAGTGGTGTTAAAGTGTCCTGCATGGGGTGGGAGATGCTGTCCATCAATGATGATAGGTAAGCTATTTTCTAGTCTAGTCATTCTCTTTCTCCCACCATTTCCACTGGATCTAGGGGGCATCCAGTGCTCCTTTTTCTCCATCCGAGTACTCCTGTGTAAAAAGTGATTCATCAATTCATGAGCATGCAGCATTTCACTGCTGTAGTTGGTTGAAGTGGAGCTATTTTTAAAAGATTTTTTTTAAATCAAATAGTTATTTTGATTGAAACCATTTGAGAGGTTTTAAAAAGGGAAATGTCTCTTCGTTGGAACTTCTCACAACTCAGACATCTGACAGGGGGGAAGGGGAACAGTTTGGGAACTACTGCTTCCATCTTTAACTAGCCATTGTATTGTATATGCACAGTCCTTATCAGAAAAGTAACTAGTAACTACAATTACACTGAAATGAAAAATGTCATCAGATGGAAGTAGGGATGCACCGATACCAGTATGTGGCCCAATGATGTGCTCATGTACTCATACTCCTAAAAACTACTCGTATACAATTGCACCCAGTACCACGGCGCAAGTGAATTAACCTCTGGTCCGTTGAGCCTCATAAGTTGCACAGCTGCAACGATTGATCCACAAACCGGTTAAATCTGTAAATTATCGCTAGCTGCAGTATCTGTGCAGAACAGGCAGTCCCCAGTAGGCTTTACCACGTGAATTATTTTAGCTGAGAGGTTGTCAGCTGTGTGTTTGTCTGGCATTATCTGTCAGGGCTTACACCAGTGTTTTGCAAAACCAACATAACATTACTAAGTGTCCAGTCCAGAGAGAGCGTTTGTGTGTGAAGATGAGTATGAAGTAAGCTGTAACGTTACAGCTATGAATATAGTAGTGCAGTGTGCATGCAGTTTATTTATCAGTGAATAAATGCTAAAACCCCTTCAAGACCCATGAAAAGATCCAAACTAAGTTCCTGTGTCTTGCTTGTCAGCCAACTGATGATCAAAGTGAAGGGGGTTAACCGAAACTCCAGCTCAAAGCCATTGTGTCCAGGCTTCCTCCCACAGTCCAAAGACATGCAGCTTAGGTGCGTTGAAGACTCTAAATTGCCCGTAGGTGTGGATGTGAGCGTGAATGGTTGTCTGTCTGTCTATATATATGTCAGCCCTGCGACAGACTGGCGACCTGAGGGTGTGACAGCTGAGATCGGCTCCAGCACCCCTGCGACCCTTAACTGGATAAGCAGGTTACGGAAAATGGATGGATGGATGTCAACAGGGATCGGAAACACAGCTGGGCGACACAGCTTCACAGTTGGCACAGGTCACATGCTTTCTTGCAAGCTCATTAGTTTGAATTGCAACCAGGCAGGTGGTGACCACTTCCTCACCTCTACCTCATACACACATACACACACACACACACACACACACACACACACATATATAATGCATGTGTTTCCCATTAAATGCCTTGACTTTAGCGGGCCGTTGTGGTCTATTTTATTCTGCTATAGTTTCATTATTAAACAAATTGTTCCACCACTATTCCTGCACCAATGTTAATAGTGGCGCATCAATAGTGTTAAAAAGGTAATAGTGATAAAAGCACTATTTACGTGTCTAGGGATTATACAAAGAAGGCCAATTGGTTTTTAGATTCTTTTGGAGTAAATATTTAGCAGAATAATCAAATTGTTTAAAGGATGTTCAACCTTCATTACTTTATAAAGCATTTAATCCTTGACTTCTTTCTTTACAGGACTTGTAGAAAGGCAATAAAGTAGTCTATAAATATGAGATATGAGTTTACGGTTAATTATAATCTTTCCTCGGCATTGTGGAGGTTGATTTATGGCTTTTTGCAGGTAACACTCGTTTTCTTTCTCATCATCACAGTCCATTTGTTGTATGCCCTCTGGCAGATAATGCAACAAACAGCACGTTGAGGATTTAAGGCCTCTGTGCATGCTTGGAGCTCGCGCACCATATGTGGAGGCTCACGTTACTGTGCCAAGAGATAAGATAAGATAAGATAAGATAATCCTTTATTAGTCCCGCAGCGGGGAAATTTGCCAAGCACAAGTACAACAAAGCTTAATAGTTGTAGGAGTAGTAGTCGTAGTATAAGTAGTAGCAGTAGCAGTAATAGCAGTTGTAGTAGGACTAGTAGCATTAGTGGTAGTACTAGAAGCAGCAATATTAGTAGTAGCAGTAGTGTAGTATTATCATTAGTAGCAGCAGTAGTAGTTATAGTAGTAGTAACAGTATCAGAGCATACAGTGAGAGTTAGGGGCTTTGAATCCCACCTGTGTTTACCCTGCTTTAACATGTGAAAATGGCTCCTATATAAAGGGCCTATAGGCACACATATAGAGAATGTTGAAGTATTTGTGGCACTTTATGGAAAAATACTCTCTCAGCGTGAAAACTGAAATTCATATCTTAAAACCTTTTTTAAAATGAGCTGCACAAGGCTTTACTGATGATGCTGATACATTGATTACATGATGAAAGACACTGCTGGAAAAGCTGTAAGCTAAACTGTAATGCTGTCAAAGCTGGAAGTTGAGAAAGATTTTCTTAAGGAGCTGAAAAAAAGGAAACACTATCCATTTCCCTTCAACACTTATGTACAGTGTCTGATTATGTGTGTCAGTGTGTGTCTGTGTGCATATGAAAGAGAGAGAGAGGTAGTAGCAGTAACAGTGGTAGTAGTAGTATTGGATTAGTGGTATTAGTAGCAGCAGTAGCAATGGTAATAGCAGCAGTAGTGGTAGTAGTAGCAGTGCTACTAGCAGTATTAGTCGTAGTTGTTGTACTAATTGTAAAGCTCTTTAAGAACCTTTGCTTTAGAATCTCCAAGACCCGTGTATGTGTGCGTGTGAGTAAGTGTTACTAATCTGCACTAATTGATTCAATTCAATGTGTCTTTATTAGCATGAACGTTTAAAAAAAACATTGTTGCCAAAGCAAAGGGCTTTGTTGTTCCTCTAATGAAAAGTAGACTGAGCGTTGACCAGAGGCACAGCCCTGTGTCAAGCTTTTTAGCCCCCCAGTTGGATTTGGCATAGTTTTACGCGGATTGATTAAAGCCATCTTTGAATCTCTGGTTCAGGTTCCGCTCAAGAGTAAATTAAATTAAATTAAATTAAATTTATTTTGTATAGTCGAAAATCACAAAATACAAGTTTGCCTCATAACAGAGTTACAGCACATTCAATGCATTTGACAAATGATTCATATAATAGGGAAGAAGCAAAGTCAGTAATGTGCATAAATAGGACATGAATACATAAAGATGGAGAGAGAGAAGAGGAGGGAGGAGCTCAGTGTATCCTAGGTAGTCCCCCTGCAGTCTTGGTCTATAGCAGCACATCTAAGGGGCTGGACCAAGGCAATCCTGAACCAGCCCTAACTATAAGCGTTATTTAAAAAAGGAAAGTCTTAAGCCTACTCTTAAAAGTGGTGAGTGTGTCTGCCCCCCGGACTGAAACTGGAACCTGGTTCCACAGAAGAGGAGCTTGATAACTGAAGGCTCTGGCTCCCATCCTACTTTTATATACTCTAGGAACCACAAGTTACACTGCATTGATTGAGCACAGCTCTCTAGTTGGGTAATATGGAACTATAAGTTCCTTAAGATAAGACGGTGCCTGACCAATTAGAGCTTTGTAGGTGAGGAGAAGGATTTTAAATTATATTCTTGATTTAACATGGAGCCAGTGCAGATAAGCTAATACCAGAGTAATATGATCTCTTTTTCTTCGTTTTTGTTAGAACACGTGCTGCAGCATTCTGGATATACTGTAGAGATCTAGGAGACTTATTAGTCTCTTAATAAATGGAAAATCTCATCTGCCCAGTGCGTGCCCTGTCCTGCCATGTTATGCTTACATTACAGAGAATAGTCTTATGGGCTTCCTTTGCCTGCACAGTGCCTCTCACACTGGCTATGTGAGGTTAATTGATCCTCCGGAGAGTATCAGAGCGTATTCCACCAGAGGAATCCCATCTTCCACAGTTTTGCAGAGAGTAATGACAGTGGAAGACATTTGCTCTGCAGCATCCTGGTCTTCTCCCTGCTCATTCATGTCCCCCGTTTCTCCATGTCTCACTCTGTACTGGATAGTGTTCTGTCGGAATGAATGATTGCGAGAGGTGTGATTTTGCGCTCTCTCTCCTGCCTCTCCAACCAGGCAGCAACATTCGGTTCTCACAAGTGCGGAAGTTTGCATTCCTCTGGTTGCAAAAAAATAGAGACCATTTCTCAAGATCAAATTGCTAGCTTCATGTATTTTTCAATACTATATGATTTTCAGTTAGTAAATTATGGTCCTTTAGACTAAAATAGACAATAAAGTGGAGTATGCTTTAGAGCAGATTTTCTGCGATTGACAGGTTGCTGCCACTACCAGAGCCATGTACAGCATCTCTACACCACTCACCTGCATTCCAAATATGGTAACTTCAGTCCCGGCCCATAGCTCCACTCCAAAACCAGCCAATCCACAGGCCCAGCCATCATGGACAGAGGTGGTGCGCCGCGGCCGCAAAAAAGATGCAGCTGAGGTTTCTCCGGAACCTCCGTTACCCATCTCCAACCGCTACACGATCCTGTCAGACAAGACTCCACCCCACTCGGTCACCTTTTCGGCTGCCGCTGCTGGCCCACCTGTGGCCAGGACTGTTCACACGACTCGCCGCTCCGCCACCGGGAAGGACCGCCATAAGATACTGAAGGAGGCTGTAATCAGATGCTCGGGAGGCCTCCCGCGGGCTTCTTCGACTCTTCACCCCTGTTCGCCGGCACCGTCAGAGGTAACTGAACGACCATCATCCTCTACAACCAGTCCTCACGCATCACCTCCACATCCCCTCTTCCCCCCAAATACACTTATCATCGGGGATTCAATAACCAGGAACACCCGCTTCATAAACGCGCTCACTCACTGTGTCCCTGGAGCCACTGTGCCCGTCATCCTGGATAAACTACGGAATCTTCTGCCTTCACTTCCGACTTCTATTAAAATAATTGTAGTTCATGTGGGGACAAATGACACAACACACCGGGAGTCTGAACGCACCAAAGAACATTTTAACCATTTTAACCTCCAATGACTGTGAAAAGACTGTTTTTATATCCGGTCCTATACCCACTCTTGGTCATGAACCAGAGCGCTTTAGCAGACTCCTCAGTCTCCATACCTGGCTACAATCCAACTGCAGGATCCACAGCATGAGTTTTATTGACAATTTTAACCTGTTCTGGGATCATGCCTCTATGTTTAAAAGAGACGGGATCCATCCCAACAAGAGGGGCAGCCACATGCTTTCGGCCAATCTGCAGCATACGGTGCAGCAGTCGTCCACATGACTGCTACCATTCCACACCAACATCCGTCAAACGGATCCCCCGTCTTCCTCTTCGTCACAACCGCAGCACACGGAATTCAATTCAATTCAGTTTATTTTGTATAGCCCAGAATCACAAATTACAAATTTGCCTCAGAGGGCTTTACAATCTGTGCACATGCGACATCCTCTGTCCTTCCCTCACATCGGCACAGGAAAAACTCCCCTAAAAAACCCCTTTAACAGGGAGAAAAAAGGAAGAAACCTATGGGAGAACGACAGAGGAGGGATCCTTCTCCCAGGATGGACAGAATGCAATAGATGTCATGTGTACAGAATGAGCAGCATAACAGTTCTTAGATACAACACATTCAATGTATATGACATAAATGATTCATATAATAAGACTACTTATAATAACAGCAGCAATTATTACAGTAGAATTATAGCCATGAAAATAGGGATAGTAATGTGACTAATAATAATAATCGAAGTAGCAGTGGGTGTCAGCCGGCTCACAGCAGGAGGCACGACTACGGTCCAGGTACCACAACTATTCATGGGAACCTGCAAAGCGAGAAAGCAAAAAGGGCTTCAGGGTGGAAGCAAAGCTAATATGCGTAATGGTACAGGTAATAGTAATAGTAATGTGACTAATAATAATAATTGTAGTAGCAGTCGGTGTCAGCAGGGCCATAGCAGGATGCACGACCACAGTCCAGGTATAGCCACGATTTATAGAAGCCTGCAAAGCGAGAAAGCACAAAGACTCCAGGGTAGAAGTAAAGTCAATAAGTATTAATAATAATACTTTGAGATGGAGTGCGCTTGTTTTTAAGGAAGCTGTCACTGATTGTATTTGGTGATCCACTTACACTCTATTACTTCTACTGTGTGTTCACTATTGGCCACCTTGTGGTTGTAATGTTATCATTGTTTTCTAATTCATTCATATGTTTGTCTTTGTCATGTTTTTTGTTTAGTTTTTTAATATAGGCTCTAACAAACTCCAGAACACATTTAGAAAACATAGACAACTGTAACAGCGGAGTTTCATCTTCTAGTGACTGACATCATTTGGCGCTCAGCAGCAACCTGATCCAAAGTCAGTAATTGGTTACGGAGCCGTGGTATATTGACTTGTTTACAGACTGACCTAAATGACCTCCCTTGTTGTTTCACCCTCAAGCTCTGTTGAAATGACTGCTGTGTCAAAGTCATCATGGGAGTGCTAAAAATGTTTGCATTATTTTAATGCTATTGCTCAGATACTGTCAGCTGTCAAATTACAATAACATATTGGATCAGATTTCTATTCCCTAGATTGGCCTTGGATAGCCTTACTTTGACTTTCTTGCAGAATGTAGATATGTTCAAGCTATATTATTATATATTATTTGCTTATCTGACTTCACCTCTGGCAACATATATTTATATGCACACTGGTGTCCTCTTTATGAGTCTGATATGGGTTGTGATATTTATGGATAAATTGTTTGGATGGTTGGTGGAAAAATGATTCCTGGGATATTCATGAGCACCCACATAAATCCAGTGCAACAGCAAGTGTCAGCCTACAGTGTAGTTTCCTACTATATGTAGTTTCTGTCAGGTGTGTGTTACAGTGTGAGGGGTGTGTTGATTAATTATTCTAATGTGCAGAATAGAAGTCAGTGTGACTCGAAACAGATCTGTTCTGAAATAATTTACAAGAACTTATTTTGCGTCTTAGACACCTTTCCAGATGGAACTATATACCTATAAAATGAATTAATGCCAACAGTCATTTGGACTCTGACCTTTGTCCTCCCCTCTCTGTTTCAGGTCAAGCCACCAGTGAGCCTGATGAGAGCCTCCAAAGCGGGGGGTCTGGTGGGATCAGCATGGGAGGCCTAAAGTCTGTCCTGGAAGACTCAGTGTCGCTCGCCTTCGGAGCCACCATCATCATCATCATCACGGTCATCGTGTCAGGGAGTGCCTACCTCTGCTTCCTCAAGTACGTCTGTGCTGGCTGCTGCAGGCCTATGCAAGTCGCCCCAATTGTGGACGTGGACTCCAACAAGGCAGAGGAGCAAGTGTAGCATGGTGAAGAGACTGAAAATTGAAACAGACCGAATGACATTGAGAAAGAACAAAACATCCACAGAATGGATTCAGTCAGCGGCAGGACATGCTTCTTTTGGATTGGTGTGATTCTCGTCATGTCAAACTAACAGCTGAGGATGCCATATAATATCGATCCCTAAGTCAGTTCCACTCCTTCTGACCGCTGCAGATCTGCAATACTCCTGAATATAGTGTCACAGAGAACTCTAGTGTGCTGCTGTTTGTTGGCAGCAGAACAGTCTGCAGATCTGTGTTAACCTGACTACCAGTCATCTCTGTCTTGACTGTGTAGAAAACAGCAATTCATGCAGCGTCAAATCAACCTGACTGTGAGGCCAAATGCCTGCTAGACGTAGTTCTATTGAAGGATTACTATCTTGTCGTTAGCCTTGGTGACAATTTGGCTTGTTTAGCCATGTCCCTTTGAGAAACCCTGCCGAAAAATGTCAAGCTTTTTTGATTACAATCAGGATGTTGCTGATTTGATTAACAGATGCTCACCAAACCTCACAAGCTGCAAGGCTCCATGTGAACCTTGCTGACACGTCTGGAACCAGCCAAATCAGTGATCCCATCATCTTGTCTACACTTTTTCTTAACACAAAATCATCAGCATATGTCAACACAGCGCAGTCTGAATATATGTGCTAACCATCATGCTGACGACTAATTTGTGCTGAGCCTAGTATGTTGGAGAACTTGAGCATCGTAAATTCTAAAATTAGGTACAAAGTGTTAGGATCCTCCCTCTCTGCCTGCCTCTCTTGCAAGACTCTGTGGTCAGTTAAATAAACAAATGTTCCAAGTGTTTAGTCGAGGATGGCAGTACATTTTGGACTAAATTAGCCTTGACTATTTAAGTATTTTTGGTCTTTTGGCGTGGATCAGGTTGGTGTGTTGCAACCTCCTGTGACAGAGATAGTGGCTACAAATGTGGTTGTCTTGTAGGAGTGTAAACTGGTTTGTTCATTTTTTGAAAGGACAGCATGGCTAGGGTTTTCCACACGTTTTAGACACAACATCTGAATGGCCACTAATTTTATGGCTTTCAAATAGTGTTAGCAGAAGGTAATATCTACAAACAAATTAACAGCACACAGTACAGCAAGCTTTGGTTGTGCTGGTCTGAAGCACAAAGCATTATCAAAGAAGAAAGTCTTAAGCCTACTCTTAAAAGTGGTGAGTGTGTCTGCCCCCTGGACCGAAACTGGAACCTGGCTCCACTGAAGAGGAGCTTGATAACTGAAGGCTCTGGCTCCCATCCTACTTTTTGATGCTCTAGAAACCACAAGTAAATTAAGTAAAGTAAACTCTCCTATGAGGTAATAGGATAATATAAGCTCTTTGAGAAATGATGGTGCCTGGCCAATTATTGCGCTGTAGGTGAGGAATAGAATTTTAAATTTAATTCTTGATTTAACAGGGAGTCATTGCAAAGAATATAGGAGTAATATGATCTCTTTTCTTAACTTTTGTTAGTACACGTCCGCAGCATTCTGGATCAACTGGAGAGATTTAAGAGACTTATTAGAGCAGCCTGATAATAACGAATTGCAATTTTAATTAGGTGAAAAAAGGCTGTCCTTGAAATTTGTTTTATGTGGCAGTTAAAGGACATATCCTGGTCAAAGATAACTCAGAGATTCTTTAAAGTGGTGATGGATGCCAGGGCAATGCCATCTAGAGAAACTATATTGTTAGATAATTGATTTCTAGTAGAATGACTTCAGTTTTGTCAGAGTTTAACATCAAGAAGTTGCAGGTCATCCAGGTTTTTATGTCCTTAAGACATGCTTGAAGTTTAGTGAACGGGTTGGTTTTGTCTGGCTTGATCGATAGATATAATTGGGTTTAATTTGCATAACAAAGAATGTAACTCCGTGACTCATCTATATATACATACACAAACTGGGATCAATCTGATAAATAGGACTTTAACCAGCCAAGTGTGTTTCCTTTAATACCAATCAAATGTTCTAGTCTCTGTGATAGGATGTGATGGTCAATGGTGTCGTAGAAATGTTATTTGTCTGATGCAATTAGAAGGTTATTTTTAATAATACATTTAAACGGTGAGGATTAAACTAGTCATGCTTGGTCTAGCCTGATGAAGAGACTAAAAAGTAGAGACCAAATTATGCACATGAACAAAAATACTGCTTTTATTTCACATTAACATAACTGATATAATGTTTCAACCACAGATGGTCTTCCTCGTGTCAAAGTGAAGAAGTGAACGCCCCTGTATTTAATAGGTAATTAATGATGAAACATCACAACATTATCCCCTTATTAGCCTGAATGTGATCTGTGTCTGTCTGTGATGGGAACTGTGACTTAGGACACTACAACATGGTTATGTCACAGAGTGTGGTGTGGACCCAAAAGCAGAACGACCAGGAGACAGATAAAGTTCTGGAGCTTTATTCAAAGCGGAGAACAAAGCAGACGGACAGGCAGGATATGACTCACAGAGGGAAACAGGCAGACGTAAACCAGAGGAAGCGGAGGCTAAACTCAGGGTCGGGGACAGAAGGCTGGGTCGTTGACCGGGGCACAGGCAAGGCAGGTAAGTCCAGACAGGCAGGGTCGGCAACGGGAAATCAGTCCGGGGAGTGTGTGAGACTGGTGTTTAAATACTGCAGAGTTGATGAGTAGATTGAAGGCAGGTGTGTGGCTTGGAGCAGGTGAGTATGCTTGGCAGTAATCAGGGAGCTGGGGAGAGTGAGAGGGGTGACACGCCCACCTCACACACACACACACACACACAGAGATAAACAAACAAGGGAGCACAGGAGACACAAGGGCAAGGGAAAACACATGAAACACAAGGAATAACCAGAGACATGGCCATGGCCATGACAGGTTACACTCCTTATATTTAGTTTTTGACGTATCAGACTATTATGCACATGATTTGCTGATTTATTTGCAAAATCATGATATAATATTTGAAACAACAAGCTAAAAAGTTTGTTATTCACTGGTCTACTTAATAGATATAATAATAATAATAATAATAATAATAATAATAATAATAATAACGTTATATATATATATAGCACCTTGAAAAACTGAGTTTACAAAGTGCTTTGACAGACAAAGCAGAAAAAGCAAGGCAATAAAACAACAGAAAGTTCAACAATAAATAATAAAATACATGTAGAATATAGAAAAATATTTTAGTAAAATAATTTAGTAAAACCAATAATAAAATAAAGCATTAAAGCGATGACATCACATAAAAGCCAGTCTGTAAAAATGGGTTTTAAGAAGTGATTTAAAAGAGATGAATGTATTACATATGAATGTAATTTTCATATCACAGGCAGGTTATCCACTCAGGAGGTGATGACTTGCATTTCTTCACAAATACATACAAGTGTATGTTTACATCTTTAACTTTACCAGAGGAAGATCATCTGTGTTTGATATAATTCCACTCATTACAACATCAAATAAAAGTCTTGGGGCAAAAACTTGCTACTCAAGTAATTTTTCAGTAAATACTTTTGTAACTCAAGTTGTTATTTTGATGACTATTTTCACTTCTACTTGAGTACTTGTTTTTGTAATGCTCTTTAGCATCCACACACAAGCGATGGATGTTTTTGTCGCTTGAGATAGAGCCGACCACTTGTATGATATGCTGGGCTCAGAACGATTATTTATTGAACATTACTTTGAATGTGTGTCTCATACACTGTTGTGTGCTCTTCGCCATTGTGTGTAACAGGCTGTTGTGGCCATGTTGTTTTGTGAATACATGTAAGGCCAGGCAGGTGATGTTCTACTAAAAACAAAAAAATAAAATGTACCATGTCCGTTTATCTCTGTGCACGCATTTAGGGAACATTCTGATGTCAAGAGTTGATTTTCCAGTCAGTTGGCTCTGGAGGAGCTTTGCCAAGTCTGAGAAAATAACCTTGATGTAATGGGAAGGTTATCTACAGAGTAATTTCGGACAAATTGGTTTTATGCACCATAAACGGTGCATAATCTGGGCACAAAGTAAGCAGTTAGGGGGTGTATATTGTCCTTAATTAAACTTTGGTTTGGCTTTCATGGATCTTTTTTCAAGAGCATTTTTTTTTCAATTTAAGAGAATGATTAATTGATTTCCCTTCAGACTTTATAATGCTCTAATTTCCCCTCTGCTCTCTGATTTTATGTCAAAATTCCCCAACCAATAAAATGCCAGGATGTAGTTTTGACCCATGGAATGATTCCTGTGTTGTTGCAGGTGTTTAAGCTTTATTTCTTATAACTAAAAGTAAAACTAGAATGAAGATAAACTCTAAAAAAATATTGTTTGAACTGAAACTAAATAAAAACAATATATTTTAAGAAAAAACAAACTAAACAATATATATATTTTTTTTACATAAATACATTTCAGTTTTAGGTTTGTAGCTTTAATATACCATTACAAAAAAAAGGGGGGACCATTCATTTCCGTCAACCCTTGTGACATTAAACCACAGAAATTGAACGGACTTAACATACCAATAGATGGCGCTATGCCACAATTTATTCACATTCAAAAGTGAAGTAGCAGAAGAAAGGCAAAGAATGAAAACGACAAGATGGCAACCTCCAGTTCTGACAAGTGAAGCCAATGCACAAGTGTCTTTCAACTTGCATTCTCTCTACTGACCAGTAGGGTGAAACTCCTCTGGTTGCAAAAAAGAAGTCCAATTGTATAGAAGTCTATGAGAAAATGACCCTCCTTCTTACTTGATTTTTATTACCTCAGTAAACATTGTAAACATGAGTTTATGGTCTCAATCACTAGTTTCAAGTCTTCTTCAATACAGCATGATGTTCATTGAGTAAATTAGGGTCCATTTAGAGTCAAACAGACCATAAAGAACATTATGCTTTAGGGCTTACCAAGCCGAAAAGAAACGGGTCACATATGATCGATGAAGATGGCATAAGCTGCTAAGAGATGAGGCATAACAATGAGCATGACAGAAATTGAGGTTAAGAGTTACCATGAATGAGTAGGAATAGGAACAAGGTTGCAATGACTAGGTCAGCACTGACCTGAATACCAACAGTTTGAGATTAGAAAACGTGGCTAGTGTACTGGAATGACAGGCATGAGATTTTATAGATTTGGCTCAGCAGTAAGTCTTCATTACCTGCCCCTTTCAAAAAAAGGAATGGATAGGACGCTACTTACCAGATAAGACGATATAGCACTATTTACCCGATACGACTGATTTAAACCAGATATCAGAAGACAATTAATATGGGCAATAAGTAGAATATAATGAAAATGGAACAATTGCAGAATACATATAAGTAGTCATTAGCAAAATATGATTGATACAACTTATTGCTATATAGAAGAATACGTAGTAATAGAAACCTAGATGTGAAGAATATTAGCAATTAGCTAAATTATATAGTAATAAGATGAGTTATCTTTGACTGGAAATAACAGATAAAAGTAAACAGTGAGCAACAAAATAGCCGTTACTTATTGTATGGAGCAGGTCAAGACAGAACTCTATAAGGACCCGACATGAGATTCCCCCACAATGCTGCTTCTGCAATAAATGCAATTCCACTTAACAGATCACCCAAAAGCTAATGCTGCTGCTGCAGCACATGTGATTCCACTAACAGATCCCCATGCTGCTGTTGCGACGTATGTGACTCCACAAACAGATCACCCAAAGGTGCATCTGCAATGAATGCAATACCACATGACAGAATAAAGTTACCAGCATGTGAGGTCAGAAGGACTATGGTGCGATGACTGAGATTAAGATAGGTTGAAATGCAATATATGTAAAGAACCTGTACTCCCTGTCATCACCGGCCGAAATGAGGCCGATGATTGCTGAGTTGTCAGAGAACTTTTGCACGTGGCAGTTAGCAGAGTTGTGTGTGAAGTCTGAGGTGTAAAGGGTGAAGAGGAATGGAGCCAGAACAGTTCCCTGTGGGGCCTCCGTGCTGCAGGAAGACCAGGTCTGACTCTCACTCCTGTATCCACACATACTGTGGACGGTTGGTGAAGTAGTCAAAGATCCATGCAGTGAGGTGGTGGTCCACCCCTGTCTGCTCCAGCTTGTCCCTCAGAAGCAAAGGCTGGATGGTGTTGAAGGCACCTGAAACTTAGAAACAGCAGCTGACAACCATAACGATGGCCATGTGATCAAAGGCTTTGCCACATGTCTTTTTGTTTGCCAACATACAACACGAACAGGAAGTGGTAGGACCCCAGACAACAAGTGCTGGCCATGACTAGGCCTGTGTTTATATTCCTGTTATGTGGGTGGAGACTTACATCAATAATTGGCTACACCTGCCCTACTCACCAGTTCTTGGTGGCTACATTGAGGAGGGCCTTTATTTCAGGAGTGATCCATACAAGAGTATTGTCTTCCTGAGAGTATTGTCTTCCTGACTGAACCTACGCTAGAGCTTAATTTGGTTGGTTGTGTTTCCTGGACCACCGAAAGAGTGCCGTAAAGGCTAGAAAACAGTTCAATTCACTTTAATTCAATTCAGTTTATTTTGTATAGCCCAAAATCACAAATTACAAATTTGCCTCAGAGGGCTTTACAATCTGTACACATGCAACATCCTCTGTCCCGGAACCCTCACATCGGCACAGGGAGTAAAAAGGAAGAAACCTATGGGAGAGCGACAGAGGAGGGATCCTTCTCCCAGGATGGACAGAATGCAATAGATGTCATGTGTACAGAATGAACAGCATTACAGAACTTTACAACACATTCAATGTAAATGACATAAATTATTCATATAATCACAGTAGTAAGCAAAGTAACGAAGGAAAAAATTAAGACTACTTATAAAAGCAGCAATGACTATAGTGGAATTAAAATAATGATATAGGGAATAGTATTAGTAATGTGACTAATAATAATAATCGAAGTAGCAGTGGGTGTCAGCCGGGTCACAGAAGGAGGCACGACCACGGTACAGGGACGATTTGTGGAAACCTGCGAGGTGAGAAAAGGGGTTTGTCTTTAATAGTTAATCTTATCATTAAAGAAGTTCATGAAGTCACTACTACTGAGGTTTATAGGAATACACAGCTCAACAGAGCTGTGACTCTCTGTCAGCCTGGCTACAGTGCTGAAGAGAACCCTGGGGTTGTTCTTATTTTTCTCTATTAATGTTGAATCATAGGCTGCTCTGGCATTACGGAGTGCCTTCTTATATACAGTCAGGTCCATAAATATTTGGACATTGACACAATTTTCATCATTTTGGCTCTGTACACAACCACAATGGATTTGAAATGACACAATCAAGATGTGCTTTGAGTGCAGACTTTCAGCTTTAATTTGAAGGTATTTACATCCAAATCAGGTAAACACTGTAGCAATTATAACAAATTATATACATGGTCCCCCCTTTTGAAGGGACCAAAAGTAATTGGACAAAGTAAATCAAATTGTCACTTTTAATATTTGGTTGCAAATCCTTTGCAGTCAATGACAGCCTGAAGTCTGGAACCCATAGACATCACCAGACGCTGGGTTTCATCCCTGGTGATGCTCTGCCAGGCCTCTACTGCAACTGTCTTCAGTTCCTGCTTGTTCCTTGGGCAGTTTCCCTTCAGCTTTGTCTTCAGCAAGTGAAATGCATGCTCAATTGGATTCAGGTCAGGTGATTGACTTGGCCATTGCAGAACATTCCACTTCTTTGCCTTGATAAACTCTTTGGTTGCGTTTGCAATATGCTTTGGGTCATTGTCCATCTGCACTGTGAAGCGCCGTCCAATGAGTTTTGAAGCATTTGGCTGAATATGAGCAGATAATATTGCCCGAAACACTTCAGAATTCATCCTGCTGCTTTTTTCAGCAGTCACATCATCAATAAATACGAGGGAACCAGTTCCATTGGCAGCCATACATGCCCACGCCATAACACTACCACCACCATGCTTCACTGATGAGGTGGTATGCTTTGGATCATGAGCAGTTCCTTCCCTTCTCCATACTCTTCTCTTTCCATCATTCTGGTACAAGTTGATCTTTGTCTCATCTGTCCATAGGATGTTGTTCCAGAACTGTACAGGCTTTTTTAGATGTTTTTTGGCAAACTCTAATCTGGTCTTCCTGTTTTTGAGGCTCATCAATGGTTTACATCTGGTGGTGAACCCTCTGTATTTACTCTGGTGAAGGCTTCTCTTGATTGTTGACTTTGACACAGATACGCCTACCTCCTGGAGAGTGTTCTTGATCTGGCCAACTGTTGTGAAGGACTCAATTTTTCTTCACCTGGTAAAGAATTCTTCGGTCATCAACCACAGTTGTTTTCCTTGGTCTTCCGGGTCTTTTGTCATGGCCATGGCCATGTCTCTGGTTATTCCTTGTGTTTCATGTGTTTTCCCTTGCCCTTGTGTCTCCTGTGCTCCCTTGTTTGTTGACTATTTTTCAAATGTGACAGCTAATGTGTTGTCTGTGAGGTAAGCAGAGAAGTCACCATCTTGTAACCCTGCTGACTATAGTCTCCCCAGCATTCCTGATTACTGCACAACTGGGGTACACCTGCAAACTACTTGTGTTTATATTTGGAAGCCTTGGCCATGTCCACAGACTCGTCATAAGGGGTTTGCAGATGGCTCCAAAAGCTCCATATCCTGCCTTGTATCCATAGACTGAGATCAGACATGTCAAAGAGATTCTGGGCTTCATGAGTGCATCTCAGTGTTTGTGTTCAAGATTTGTTATTGTAAAATACTAAAATGTGTGTGTGTGTGTGTGTCAGGTGGGCGGGTCACCCCTCTCACTCTCCCCAGCTCCCTGATTACTGCCAAGCATACTCACCTGCTCCAAGCCACACACCTGCCTTCAATCTACTCATCAACTCTGCAGTATATCAACCCCGGTCATCCACTCACTCAGGGCCAGATCGTTGCATTTATGTCAGACCTTCCAGCAATTTCCCGTAGACTGATTTCCCGTTGCCGACCCTGCCTGCCTGGACTTCCCTGCCTTGCCTGTGCCCCGGTCAACGACCCAGCCTTCTGTCCCCGACCCTGAGTTTAGCCTCCGCTTCCTCTGGTTTCCGTCTGCCTGATCCCCTGCGAGTCATATCCTGCCTGTCTGTCTGCTGAGTTCTCCGCTTTGAATAAAGCTCCAGAACTTTATCTGTCTCCTGGTCGTTCTGCGTTTGGGTCCACACCACAATCCGTGACATATTTTGGTGTTGCTGAGCTCACCAGTGCTTTCTTTCTTTTTAAGAATGTACCAAACAGTGGATTTGGCCACACCTAATGTTTTTGCTATCTCTCTGATGGGTTTGTTTTGATTCTTCAGCCTAATGATGGCTTGCTTCACTGATAGCGACAGCTCTTTGGAATTCATATTGAGAATTGACAGCAACAGATTCCAAATGCAAATCCCACACTTGAAATTAACTCTAGACCTTGTATCTGCTCCTTGTTAATGAAATAATGAGGGAATAACACACACCTGGCCATGGAACAGCTGATCAGCCAATTGTCCAATTACCTTTGGTCCCTTCAAAACGGAGGGACCACGTATAAAATGTCTTGTGATTCCTACACTGTTCACCTGTTTTGGATGTAAATACCCTCAAATTGAAGCTGAAAGTCTGCACTCAAAGCACATCTTGATTGTTTCATTTCAAATCCATTGTGGTTGTGTACAGAGCCAAAATGATGAAAATTGTGTCAATGTCCAAATATTTATGGACCTGACTGTATTTTAAGACTGTCTCACCAGACTAATCCTTTCTTTTATTAGTTTCTTTTTTAGAGGAGCTATAGAGTCTAGTGTCATTCGCAGTGAGCATGCAGCACTATTGACAAGATGGTCAATCTGGGACGGACTAAAGCTAGCGTAGGAGTCCTCTGTTATATTCAGCAATGGTAATGAATTAAACCCTGATGAAAACGCTTCTTTAAATTTAGCTACAGCATTATCAGAGACATCTAGTGTAGAAACTTTTGCCTAATGGCATACACTCTTGTAGTAAAAATTCAAAAGTTATTAGATAATGGTCTGATAAAAGATAGTTCTGTTGAGTGACAATTACATTTTCTATTTCAATACCAGAACAAGGTCGAGGGTATGGTTAAAACAGTGAGTCGGTTTATGTACACACTGACAGAAGCCAATCGAATCTAATAATGAAATAAACGCAGTACTAAGGCTATCATTATAGACATCCACATAAATATTAAAATCCCCTACAATAATAACTTTATCTGTTTTGAGGACTAAACTTGATAAAAACTCTGAAAATTCAGATAGGAATTAAGAATACGCACCTGGTGCGCGGTACACTATAACAAAGATAATTGACTGTAATGCTTTTCAGGTTGGGTTTGAAAGACTAAGAACAAGGCTTTCAAATGAGTTATAATTTAATTTAGGTTTATGGTTTATTAATAGGCTTGAGTCAAAGATGTCTGCTACTCCACCTCCTCGGCCTGTGCCTCGAGGAATATGAGTATTAATATGACTTGGAGGAGTTGATTCATTTAGGCTAACATATTCTTCATGACACAGCCAGGGTTCATTTACACAAAATAAACCAATATGATTATCTGATATTAAATAAATTACAAGTACACCCTTAGATGACAGAGATCTGATATTTAAGAGTCCACATTTAATTGTCCTGTTTTGTTGCATTGGTTGCCTTAACTTTTATTAGGTTATTTTGTATAACTCTTCTGTTGACTTTAAATAATTGAACTGGGGCAGACACAGTCTAGGGTTTAACTGGGTGGGTAACTGCTCTAATGGAAGCGCAGAGAAGTGTGAAAGACTGCGACTCTGCGTCCAGTTCCAGATACAACGGTGTCTGGGTCCAGAATCGGACTGCGGTCCACCTATTAGTGACCCCTGTCCTGTATACTAATGCACCCTCACACACTCATGACACAGCCTTCAGGAGCAATTTGGGTTTTGGGTGTCTAGTACACCTGCCATCTCCCAGTCCTGACACAGGAGGTTTTGGTGTTCATCGCAAGGCATTAGTGACAAACAGTTATTTTGAATGTGTGAGTGCACATGAGAATATAGAAAGCCCTACGTTATCTGAAAGTAGGGATGTTTACCGAAACCAGGATATAAAGGCGCCCTGGTGTTACATTATTAAAGACCAGGCTATTGATAAGCCCTGACGCTGGTGTCAACAACAATTGATATTTGTTATTAGTATTTTTAATGTTTTGATGTAATTTATTATCACCCTGCAACAAGCATCTACTCTGCTCTCTCTGTCGGGCTGAGCTCCTCCAACTACACACAGAGACACAAATACACAAAACAAAGGCTGCTGTGGAGACAGTGATGTGAACCAGGTGAAGTAAAGATTACTTCAGTTGATGACAATCGTTACAGTTCGATACAGTAAATCATTCTCGAGTAAAAAGCAGATGCTTTATCAAAACATCTGTAAGCACCAACAAGTTACAGTACACAGAGGCTGTGTCATCATACATCAGATTCTGTGAAGAGAGCTGTGTATTGCCTGCATCAGGGTGATATATAACAACAACTAACCCTGGTTCACAGCTAAACTCAGGCAGCTAAAGTTATAAAAGTAGGATGCAAAACCCACCTCCTCACGTCAACTCTATTAAAGATCGAAATATTCAATCCGCATATTCTACAGTGTTAGGTGAGGCTATGTTGGTTGTTTTAAACATTACACATCTACAAATATTATATCATACTTACAGGTTGTGATCCTGAACCGCCATCATCTTTCAGCATTAAGCGTTTCGAAAATCCAGCCATGAACTGTGTCCAATTTTGAAAGTTGTCCTTGGTAAAATGCATTCAAAAATAAAGTTTAGTCATTTGTTCTTCCTGTCATCACCCGTTGGTGGTCCATACAAACGAACATTTCCTTTCGCAGAGCAGAACCCAGCATCTTCTCGACATGGCCGTCGTAATCCAAACTCTTCGGTCTGAGCTCCAGCTCCCGTCTCTCTAGCTTTGTTTTTGAGCCGGTTGGAGGTATTATGCAAATGTCTTACATTATGAGTCAAAATGTTAGGGAGGTGAAGACAAGAATTCCATCGAGCCTTTTCAGGCAGCTTCGGAGCAGTGTTTCTGAGGGGGGGGGTAACTTCCATTGGCCATGGACTCCAGACCTTACAACTCTACAGACCTTTTACTAAACAAAAATAAATATAAAACACTAAAGGAAAGGGAAAATGAGGAAAAGCACAATAGTGATACAGTTAATACTGACTCCTCTATATGACTTACATAAATACACATCAGAGAAAATATTGTCTCTTTCTACATAGTTATTCTTAATGCTTGTCATCGGTGCCTGTCAGATTCTGGTAAAATCAGATGAAATCATGGAGGTTCACCAGAAACTCCTTCAGCTCAGACTCCAGCGGGGCCTCAAGCAGAGACCAGTCCCCCGTGGACAGACCCAGATCCAGCTTCACTGCAGCCTTCAACCTGCACTTGGAGCTCTGGAGTGAGGAGGAGAGCTCAGCTCCTGACAGCAGCAACGTCTCCTTCTCCTCCCCCAGGGGCAGAGCTTCTCCTTTCTACTTTACACCAAATTGCTCCCGCAGGCTGTTCGGCAATGTATGAATGTGGCATGAAGGATAAGATAGATCCTGATGGGCAGGTTGCACTTTGCTTGGTAGCCCCTGTCATCATTGTATGAATGGGTGTGAATGGGTGAATGACATGTAGTGTTAAAGCGCTTCGAGTGGTCGGAAGACTAGAAAAGCGCGATACAAGTACAGTCCATTTAGCATTTACCATCCTCCGGCACCACGCTGCTGGAGACCGAAGACGTATTTCTGGAGATAAGGGAAGCAGGGGAGAATCAGAACCAGGGTCTCTTATAAATGTACCAATTGCCATGTTGATTGCTTTAGCCCTGCGTGAATCAGAAAGGAATGGCTGCCTAAACGCTGGGGGGAGAGTTTGTATCATGTGTGCTGCTCCTTGTCTTAGTCTAGTTCCATGCACTGAAACCCTGGAGTAATGTCAGTGTAAATTAGTTAACATGTTTGAGGTATTATCATAGATGTAACTGTGGTGGTGGGCACGGTCTGTGCTCAGCTGCAGAGGAGAGATGTGTGGGAGTGGTTCAGGGGAACAGTGCCAGGGTGAGTTTAATTGGCACAGCTGTAACTTGTTGCTAATCCTTCATCCTTTTAAGCAGTAGCAGGCTGGAGCTCTGTTGGTTGGGACACACAAACAAGGACAGAGACAGCAACACGAGCCCGACTTGTGGTTCTGTGGAAGCTGGACTGCGTGCGCTCCAATAAGCCGGGCAGCGTGGGAGAGTGCACGACACTCTGCTTTGTGTAACTGAGTAAAGTACGTTTGTTTGCTCGTAACTTGTTAAAGCCTGTGTTTGTGTTGAAGAGGACTCACGAGTAGCAGTGAGATGGCTACAGTAACCTACGTAGCAGATGCAACAAGCCGCTGTTTCTTTATCCACCACACTCTCGCCACCAGGCAAAGTGGGTGATGAGCAATGAGTTGTTTTCTGGATTTTTCTTTTTTCCATAATAATAAAAATAAAGACATTTTCCTCACAGTTTAGCTGTATTCTAACCTTAATAGATAAGGGACAGCGTAAACATGGTTTATCCTTGTGATGAGGTTAATCCTAATTTCATACATGTGTAGCCTAGTGGGAAAAAATAAATCGCTGCTAAAGCCACTAGGGGGCACTGTTCTCCAGAGAAATCTAGCGGAACGTGTAGAATGAAACGGGAAGTGAAATCCTTCTGTTGCGAGAGACTACTCGTGGCACTGTGGTTACTAAATGTTATTTCTCTACAAAAATGATCAAAAGATGTACATTAATATGAGTGTATAGAAGTCAGGAAATGTATTGATTGTTGCCACATGCGCTGATGGTGATTCAATTGGTCCGATGTTTACAGATTTTATCAACATGTGCTGGGCATTCATGAGCGGACTGCAAGGCTGATAGCATTTAGCATTTTAAGGCCATCCTACAGGTTTACATTCTGTTAACTTTCATGTTCGAGAACATTTGATGTGTGTGCATTGTACTGAAAATACCGTTCATTTTCCTTGTAAAGTGCTGTATGGGATTGGTGTCCGTTAGCCGCCACATACGCACTTGAGCTAGCACAAAGATAACGTATAATAATGTAGTGAGTATATTGATTTATACTGCATCATTTGTCTTTATTAATGTACTCAATGTTTCATGTTCTTAATATCAGAGTTAACTGTGTGGTATTCTTTGTTTTCTTTCTTTTTTTATTAACCGAAGAGTTACCACTACAGTTATTTATATATTGAAAGCTTGCACTAATTGTATGCACTAGATTGATGCACTGAGTGTTTGTACTGAGCTACACATGTTCAAGGTACAGTAAGTTAGCTTAGGGTTCAAGTCACTTTATCAGATCGGTTGATGCACTTCATAGGTTAATAACCAAGACTTGTGAAACATTTGGATGTTTGAATAGTGAGTCACCTTTGGAAGTGAGATTTTGTATTTACAGGGTAACTTTGACTGTACAGGTAAATCTTTGTTAAACTTAAATACATACATATTTATATAACCTTTGTTTGCCCTAAGAGATATGTTTTTGTGTTTTTAAGGAGGGGACATGGTCAAGCACTACACCCCCGCCCGACCACTTCGCTCTGCTGCCTCGGGGCGATTGGTTGCCCCGTCGCTCAGAGGTCCCTGCGGCCGATCGACCCGGTCACAGCTTTTTTCTTTCCTGGCCCCACAGTGGTGGAATGAACTCCCCACTGACGTCAGAACAGCTGCCCATCTTTCGGCGCAGGCTGAAAACTCACCTCTTCATGAAGTACTACCCTGAGCCTTCCTCGTAGCACTTATTGCATTCATATTAGTTTGTTGCACTTATTGTCTTCGTAGTAATTTGCTTCTGCACTATACTTTCGCTCTGGTTTATGCTTTTAGATGCTTATTTAAGAAAGGAGATGCACTTATGACTTCTGGTGACTAGTAGTTCTCTTGAATACCTATGTTGAATACCCTTATTGTAAGTCGCTTTGGATAAAAGCGTCTGCCAAATGACTGTAATGTAATGTAATGTAATGGGACAGGGGATCTTTAGGGGGAGATAGGAGGTCAACGGTACATGCTTATAGAAATAGTGTACATTATCTGGAATGTGGGAACATACCAGAAGATTAACTTGAGATGAAGCTCAGCAGTTTGGGTCTAGTTGTCCAGTCATAAATCAAATAACAAAAATGAATTAATTAATAGATTTAAAGTGGCCCTATTATGCTTTTCCACTTTTCCCCTCTTCTTTAGTGTGTTATATATATTTTTGTACATGAGAAACACTCCTAAAAAGGAGTCACCCTCCCCCTCAGAAGCCACGGAGCTGCCTGAAACGGCTCCATTGAATTCTCTCCTTCACTTCCGTAGCTTTATGAGGTCATAATGTTATGGAATACAAGTAAAACTCCTTCCGGCTAGTTTGGCCTACCCTCAAACAACAAAAGAGAGAGACTGAGCTGAAGAGGTGCTGCAGGACAGACATGAGAAAAACAAGGCAGATTATGAGCATTAACGCATGTAAACATGTTGTATCTGTAACTTGAGATAAAAATATGCACCCGTAAAATAGCATAATAGGGCCTGTTTAAATAATTATGAAAGTGTAAAAGGGTTCAGCACATTATGATGGAGGTATATTATATTATGGCCATTCCCAAGCTCAGGGTGAGCAATAAAATGTGAGCAGCAAACAGAATGCTGTTTTTGAGTCAGGATGGCTACACGCTGCTCAAGCAGGGAGTGTGGCCTGAGCAAATTGTCCGTCTGTTTGTCCAGTTGAGCCAGACAGGATGCTCTGGATTTCTGTCTGCTCCTGGATGCAGGTTTTCTCCTGCTGAATGCGGAGGGGCTCAGTCTCCCGCAGATCATCTTTGCCTGCTGTTCAATTTGAAGGGGCTTTTTCTCTCCCTTTATCTGCTCCAATTTGACATGCTGGTCCTTGAAAATGCCAACTTCTGCCAGTGATCTTTCTGAGCATTCAGCAGCATCATGCACGCTTTATCCAATTGGGAATTTATACTCTGTACCACTGGATGGAGAGTGGCTATGCTAAGCCTGAGGTTCATCCAGCTTAGCTTTCAGGCCATCGCCCTCTGCTTCAGTTATTTCTCATGGCACCATTTATTGTCCTCCGTCTGTTCTCGGAGCCAATCTAGGAAATTAGCCCGCATGTCCTCTTAGATTTACTTTGGGTGAGTTTAACGTGCCATGTTGTTGTTTTCTCTCTGCTCTCTCTCGCTCTGCTATCTCTCCCCAGTGTCCATTCAGGATGCACCCTTTTCCCTGCCTAGCATCTTCAGAGCGTTAGCATACGCAGCTGGGCCCAATCACCAATCAGGGCCATGGTGGATAATAGGTCGGGAGATTCAGACAGACAGACCAGTGTGTGTGTGTGTGTGTGTGTGTGTTGGAGATTTCGTGATCCCTTTGCTCAAGCCGTGTGGGCTGGTGTTAGTAGCGTTCAAGTTATTTTTTTTTATATTGTGATCTTTTTAGGTTAATTATCCCTACTGTTAGTTTGTGTCACTTTCCTTTTTTAAGAAGGTCATTTTCAGTTGGTATATTGTGGGCATTTAAGTATAATGTATTTAAGAAAATCTGGGGGAGCCAGTTTGAATGGGCCAAATGCAGCTGATAAAATAAAAAGTGGTATTGTTATTTCAATTTTACAGGTTCGATGCTTAAACAGGCCCTATTATGCTATTTTCCGGGTGCATATTTATTTCTCAAGTTACAGTTACAACATGTTTACATGCGTTAATGCTCATAATCCTCCTTGTTTTTCTCCTCCTGGCTGTGATGGAGCACCTCTTTTCACCCTCTCTGAAATGCTCCGTTGTAGTGCTTGCTCCTCCCTCCAGAAAGCAAAGTCTGCTCTGGTTGGTCAGCTAGCCCGCTCTGTTGTGATTGGTCAATGTTTCACATTTCAAAAAACTCTTCCTCCGGAGCTCCAGCTCCGTCTCTCTCTTTTGTTGTTTGAGGGCCAAACTAGCTGGAAGGAGTTTTACGTCACTTCCGTAACATTATGACCTCAGAGCATTATGAGTGTTTCTGAGGGGGAGGGTAACTCCTTTTAGGCATGGACTTCAGGTTTTTACACTTTACGGACATTTTACATGTACAAAAATATATATAACACACTAAAGAAGAGGGGGGAAAGTGGAAAAGCATAATAGGGCCACTTTAAGTATGTCAGCAGAGGAGATGCTGGATCATCAGCCAGTACAAGTTGCCAGTACCAGCTGAGTTGATTCACATCCAGCAGCGTCAGGTGGGACTGTGTGGCAAAAGCAAATGGATTACATGGCTCATGGGTCAGGTAACAATAATAATAATAATAACTTTATTTTTAGAGCATCTTTAAAAACAGAGTTTACAAAGTGCTTTGGCAGACAAAGCAAGGCAATATCACAACAGAATGCCCAACAGTGAGGCCAAACAAAAGCAAGATAAAAAATGGTACAAAATTGAAACACTGAAAAAACAGTACAAAAGATGAAACATCCCGAGAGAGGTCATACAACCGAGAAATCAGCAGTGAAACCCAGCCAACCACCTTTGAATTATATCTATTTTTATGTATTATCTTGCATGGAGGTACTAGCCAGGTCGGATATAATGGCTAAATAAGTGTCCAGTTCGGACCTACGATCAGGATAAACTTCCCATATGACATCTCTGTAAACGCCAACTGCAACGTTAAACTCCGCCACCTCTTTCCTTTGTCTCCATCTTTGCACGAGGGGCTGAGTCATGCTTTACTTTGACACACACACACACACAAACACACTGACTTCGGCTCAGTGTTATAAGTTATAACACTAACTTATAACACTAACTTATAACAACACAGACTAGCAGCTTTTAATAAAGCAATGTTCATTCTTTTTTAATTGTCATTTTTTTCTCACAAAATAATAAAAAATAAATAAACGATAAGCAGTATCAATAAGGAACTGAACCGATAAGCAGTATCGATAGTAGTACTAGTATCGATAAAATCCTAACGATACCCATCCCTAGTTGTAACGGGTTTCAAGAACCTGGAGGCAGACATCAATTTTGCGAATGGAGGACTGGATGTTGATGGAGCGGCGAGGACCAGGTCTTCATCCTGATGATGGGCGCTTGGATGGAGTTTTGCTCTTTTAGCAGCGGTGCTAGTGTCAGTGGAAGCAGAGGCATTAGCAGTGACAGCGGGGCGAGGACAGTTCTTCTTGGATGTACTCTTCGTTGGAGTGGGGAGAGGAGCGACAGGAGGAATGCAGCCTAATCGTTGACATTAGCAAAGAAAAACTGGAAAAGTTTTTCGGGACATGCCCTGAGGGAAGCGGGAATATTGTGGCCATAGAGCACGTCAAGGATTTTTGTCACTGGCCAGTTCTTTATTGATGGAGGGATTTTTCTTGCCAGGCCAGAGCTACGGCGAATGGTACGGCTCTCTTCAGCCCTTTCGTCTGACCCTTCCTCGTCATCTTGGGTTTCGGAGATGCACTCCTCTTTGATATTGTACCCATCATTCGCTTCAAGATGAGACATGACAAGCACGGATATGGTAGGTAGCGTGAATAACCACAAGCGCTTTTTACACTACATATCATCATCAACCCATTCATACACTGATGGCAGGGGCTACCATGCAAGGTGCCACCTGCCCATCAGGACTCTAACAAACATTCATACCCATTCATACACCGCAGGAACAGCCTGCAGGAGCAATTTGGGGTTAAGTGGGTTGCCAAATTACTCATCGACTTGGACTGCCGTAGTTGGGGATCGATCCGCCGACCCTGCTCTACCACTGAGCCACAGTCAGAAGAAGACTATAGCTGTTATTACCTTGTGACAATAGCTTTGCCAGCAGTACGGTCTGTAACAGCATTGATGTAGCAATGATCAGTGAGGAGGGAGTCATATTTAAATGGACCGCCTTTAGGTGAGAGTCGGCTGTGATTGGTGTGTGATGGCCACAAAGTGGCTCAAGTTTGGAAGCAGGAGGCTTGACACAGAGGTTATGTGCAGACCAACCAGGTGTTTATTCCACCAACAATTAACAAATAAACATGAGAACATTTCATCAAACAATGGAGCAGGGGCAGCATGTGGTCCTGGCAGCAACACTGCTTGGTGATTACTGGCAGCGTTATATAGCATGCCCTTGACGAGGACCTCAACCTCACCACCGTATAGGTAACTCTGCCCCTCCCCTAACAACACAATAACCTAAATCACACAAATACATTCAAATACATTTCCTATTACCCTAATGCCAATCATCTAAATGGTCTCTATTGGTGTTACACCTTACAATCATTTAATACTTGGTACCTCCCGGAACTAAAATGGTGCTCAGATACACTGGGGACTCTTTTAGCCCGAACATCCAATCCAGGGGCTGCATCCTTCGGAGGAACCAGCCTTCGCGGACAGTGGGTGCATGCCAAGTCTCTTATTTGTCGTTTCCTCGCTCCTCGATCGCTTGAACCGGAAGTCGTTCTGCGCCGCCATTTTGCCGGCCGTTCCAAAGCTCTTATTTCGGCATCGAGGAGCGAGGATCGAGGAGCGAGGAGGCATCATCGAGGAGCCATGAGCGAGGATGCACGAGAGCTTCCTTCCAGGAAGTGTTGTGAGGGCCGACACGCCCCCTCATCGTTCATCTGTTATCTCATCATGATTATTTTTAGGCAAGTAAAACAACTGTAAAGATGTGATTCCTAATTATGAAAAATGTTTTGAATAACAGATTAGGCTTTTCAAACATTTTGTTAGGACGGATTCTTTCATTTTAAGTATTATTTTGAATGCAGAGTATTTTATTCTTCCTTATTTCTGAAATAAAACCGTAGTGACATGGCAGCCGTCGATGAGTCAGCCCTGCAAACCCAGTTGAAGGACGATGCGCTGAACATTTGATCGAGGCATCCCTGAAACTCTGGAGACCACCCTGATGATGCTACCTTGACCAGCAACACCAAGGTCTTTATTGTGGCACCCCATCCAGGTCCAGTGGACCACCAGGGATTCCCTGTTCAGACAAATTTAATATGTAAATAGATACTGTATAGGTTTTTGTTTTATGTCTTCAATCCTTTTTACATCATATGTTCAATAATTCATTCATTAATATTCTATAAATCTTTTTCTTAATAAATACTGTTTTTTATAATTAATTGTAAATAAAAGAAACAATGCATTTAACATAAACATTTTATTTCAATAATTTATACATCTTTATTTGTCAACCAATTTCTCTAATAGATGCCTGTCCATCCTCTCCCTGCTCTCCTCTCCTCAGCAACCTCATATCTTCTTTAATTAGCTCCAGCATCCGTCTTTCCTCCTCCTGGTCACCCACTGCTCTACTTGGCCCTGGTTTGTCCTTAGGGATGGAGGCAATTACAATAAATAAATGAAAAGGGTATCGTCCTATCCCCTGGTTGTGTAATTAGTAAAGGCTTTATATAGGATGAGAGGCGATTTTACTGTAACCTTCAGTACAAGACGGTCAAATGGAAACATTACAAATGGGCTTATGACTAACTTCCAACCTACACTGGCAGAATGTTTGGCCCCAATGAAGAGGCCATCATTCTCCCCCCTCAGCTTGATAAACTGAGCAGTTTGCTCCTTGCTCCCTAAAACAAAACAAAATGTAGAGTTAGTTTTGCTTCACACCACAAAACTAAAGTAGCAAAATAACCAAGTTAATTTTAGCTGTGTAGTTAATCCCGATGTTTGGCAAAGGTTTCTGTACTTTGAAAGGGATTTTTCAGGTTCACAACCTGTTGTCTTGTGCTCACGTTGGTCCATTTATGACCCTTATATGAAGTATGTTTTACCTATAAAAACCATCACAGTCTTGGTGAGATATTAGTCAACGCCTGAAGGCAGACGAGCTGCTGTAAATAGCGCTGCTGCTCCCGGTAATGTTAGCTGGTTAGTTAATAGCGTCACATAACTTAACCGATCATTTTAACATAAGTGTGATCTGATCAGGTCCCTTGTTTTTAGTTTTAACATTTGTATTGGTAAATATTCAAATGAGTTAAAAACCCAATACTTAGATTTAAATGTGAATTCTCCCGCTGCTGGTCCACTCGTCGCCATCTTGATTAAAATGAAAATCAACTTCACTGGCACACAATGAATTTTGGGATATGTTGGGCCGTGAATGATCCATCAGTTGTATCCTCCAAATCTGGGAAAAGTAGGCTGCATTTGTCACATTAGGAGTCTTTGAAATGGGACAGCCTCGTCGCGGCCGCTGTAGCGCAACGGGTCTACAAATACACCCTCCGAAGGATGCAGCCGCTGGATTGGGACACAGCTAACGAGGTATGTGACTTTAACACAATAGACATTTCCTGTTATTTGACTGCACAATCAATCACAGTTTATAACCTAAATCATCATTGGAAATTATTATCTATCTAGTCAAAGTTATCATGTTTATCTTTACAGGCCCAGCCTCTAAACACTTCAAACAGTGGCAGCTACGACATTCAATAGAAAACCAATCAACACATCTCAATAAAACATTGAACCCTTTGAGTGTGTCTCTGATTTCTTGAAGCAGTCCTGTATTTAAAGTGCTGCAATTGCTTGTAATGGAGAGTCGCTTCATTACATTTTCTCCCCTCTCCTGTGAAGACGTAGTACCTTAAACTTCATGTACTCGATACAAACAGTCAGCCACAGTGTTTGTCTTCCCTGATCTGTAGTGGACTGTAAAGTTATATGGCTGCAGAGCCAGATACCATCCAGCAATGCGCATATTGGCGTCTTTCATCCAATGCAACTGTAACAGCTAGACACACCTCAAACTCTAAATGTTTTTTTTTGTTTTTTTTCTCTGGAAGGTCGCCGGCGCATTGTTCAACCCAAAAGGCATGCGGTCAAACTCATAAAGTCCCATGGACGTAGTGAAAGCCGTCTTTTCCCTGTCTTTGGGATCCATCTTTACCTGCCAGTAACCTGAGGCCAGATCCATAGTGGAGAACCACTTGGCATTGGAAATGAATGTGAGGGTCTCTTCTACCTGAGGGAGAGGGTAGGCATCTTTCATGGTCACTGCATTCAGCTTCCTGTAATCTACACAAAAATGCAGGGATCCATCCTTTTTATGGACAAGCACAATAGGTGAGGCCCAAGGGTTGCTACTCTTGTGTCCAATCCCAGAATCTAGCATGCCTTGTAGCACTCATTTCCTGGAAGAGTTTAGGGGGGATTTGCCTGTACCTTTCGGGTGGGTGGGGCTTCTCCTGTGGGTATGGTATGCGTCACCACATCTGTCTGCCCGTAATCCTCAGGGTGGTTAGCAAAGACACTAGAAAAGCGTTGGAGCAGGTCACCAAGCTGGCGATGCTGGGTTTCATTCAGGCCTTCTGTTGAGAGATTGACTGAGATGGGTGCATCAACTGTTTCTGTTTGAGCACTGGAAACACAGGCAGAGGGGGTATCCACTTCCACAATATTTTGTTCAGCAACAGTCATACTCACATCAGTGGTGGTCATTATGTCAGCAGCATCAACTTGATAGACCTCTCCCAACTTCTGGTAGCGATGTAAGTAGACAGGTGTCTGGCCACAGTTTCGTACTCTAACTGGAATCCAACCGCGCTGTACCGTTGCCACTGTGCGAGCTACCATAACCTCCTTATGGAATCCGAGCGGTTCCAACAACGCCTGGTAGTCCTGACCATCTAGTCCAGCCCTGGTGCGGCCATGGACAATCTGTTCAGTCTTTGCAGGAATCCGAACTCGATTCTTGGTCATGAGGCGGACAAAACCCACTTTTCCATCTGCAGCAGCGGAACAGTTTCTCCCTTCTACACTGTTTAAGGGCTCTGCACCATGCCTGCTGACCTGTGGTGGAGGCAGAGAGATCACAGTGTAGCACAGATTGTCCACTTGAGAACAGCACATCCCAACATTGACGGGTCCCGTTCATCCCTACTAACCCTGGCCAGTCTGTAAGGCAATGGTCTTTTACAACAATTACCCCGCAACCTCTTCTGTCCGCTCTACCAATCTTCATGTCAAGCTGAGCATAGCCTAGGTAGGGAATAGAGAGTCAATTAGCAGCATGAATAGTCAGAAAGGAGGAGGCGTCTCTTAAGCGGATGCCTTGATCCCCAAATTGACGAGAGAAAATGCTTTGAGTGAGCATTGTCACTTGGGAACCTGTGTCTAATAGACAGGGGACCATAGTGCTTTCCATTTCTACTTCCACAATGGGACTTTCTCCAGATAAACGAGCCTGATCAATGTGGGTGTGACTAATTCCAGCTGGGCAGCTCTCCACAGCTGGACTTTCTAGTTTAAAGGCTGCTGTTGATGGCTGTTATTCTCTCTTGCACTGCATTGGTGCTGACTATGCCCCATTTTGTTACAGTTATTACACACTTGGGGGGGACTGTCTCTGCCATCTTCCATGTTGCCTTGCATTACTGTACTCACCCCTCCTCGATTGTATGCGTTTTCCAAACCTTGCTGGGGGTTGTAAGGAGGACCATCAGAAGGACGAGATGGTCCCCACTGTCCTTGTCGACTGCGGCCACCATGTTCCTCTCTCCGGCCCCAGTGAGGTTCTAGGCTGGTTGTCTTGCCTTTTGGGGCTGAGCTGGTGTTGTCCTCCTCGTACCTCCTGGATCAGCTCCCGGGATAGAGACTTAAATTGCTCTCTCAACTCGGCCACCAACTCTTTCCGCAAGTCACTCTTCATCTGTTCCAAGGCCACAGGGTTTTCCTGGTTGGGAGCACACGACTGAACAGAAGGATAGGGCCGTGGAGCAGCGCTAGGCTGAACTAGGGGGTTAGCTTGATGGACCACATATCTGAGCAGGGATTTCCTCCTCTCCATAAACCTCTACACAGGCTACCACTTCATGTTTCACATGGGCAAAAGTCAGGTTTTCCTGTAAGACCAATTTTGTGCGTAACTCACGTCTGAGGGTAGTGTCACGAAGGCCATCCACAAACTGGTCTCTTAAGAGCACATCCTCGTTACCAAGCCCCCTGGGGTCTCTGTTTTGTAGTCTCTTAAAGAGCTCTTGCAGCCGCAAAGCGAAGGTCCTGGTCGTCCCCCTGGCTTCCTGGGTGCAGCTGAAATACAGAGAACGCAGAACCAAGGCAGGCAACCTATCCCCATACAACTCATCAAGTTTACCAAAAATCAAGCTGGCTGTGTTATGCTGTTCTGTGGGAAGAATCAATATTTCCCTCTTAGCCTCTCCCTCTAGGCCACTTAACACTAGATCAACCTGGTGGGTCGCAGGAATGTATTGAATAGTAAACATCATTTCTAGGGTGGCTTTCCACTCAGACAGACTAATGGCAGAGGATTTACCCTCGAACTTGTTCATACCTGGAGCCCCAGAAAAAGAAGGATACATAAACACTGGTGTGACAGCTGGAATTGCAGGAGCAGCTGCTGCAACATTTTCATTTCCGTTCTGCATGATGAAGGCAACACACACACCAACCAAAGTAAAATACTCCTGATCCTGTCAACAACGCCAAAATAGATGTAACCAAGCACAAGGCTGTGGCCACAAACTAATACCAACAACGCCACTCCCTTTGGGGTAAAGCGGGAGACACTTTATAATATTAAATATAATTTCAGGTCCTGCAGTCAGGTAGCGTGAATGTTGCCCAACATCAAACACAACGATATGAATTTAAAAGCAAGATCATTTATTTACATTCCGGAATTCACCAGATCGTTGTAGAAAAATGTTACGCCATTCCAGTGATCGATCAGAAGAGAGATGAAATTGGGCCGGAACCCAGACAGGACACTTGGCGCTGACGTCGGCTGGACCACCGACTCAGAAACTGGCGAGAAGTCGGTTCGGATCACCGACGCAGGACCCGGCAAGTCTGCGGCTCGGACCCCGACACAAGCAGGCTGAGAGGCAGACTGAGGCAGGCTGAGAAGCAGGCTGAGGGGCAGGCTGTTGGCTGATAGCTAGGGGACTGAATGATAACTGGCTGAGATGCATGCTGGGTACAAAATATTTCAGGAAACAGGAGCAAGTTATTTCCAAGGGAACACACAAAGCAGGGGCATAGCAAACAGAACAGACGAACCAACAACTAGCAGGGAAAAAAGACAAGACTATAAATACACATATTTAGCAGCACGACCAAAATATTTCTCAGCACCTATTGGACATATTCCTCCAAATCAAACAGGGAACTCAGCAATACCTACAGGTAGATAACTGATAACATAAGAGCATAGACAGATAAACTTATAAAGACCAAGTAAAGATAATAAAGCAAGATAGACTAATGCTGCGTTCACACCAAAAGCGAAGCGAATATTCGCAACGCGTCTTCGCGTCAGTTTACTCGCAGGTCCATTTGTGTTTATTCGCTTCATTTGCGAGCTCGGATTGATGACAGAGTGACAGGAGGAGAATCTCAACGCTGATTGGTTTTCGCAAGACAGTGTCACACAAATTTTTGTGTGAATGAAGGGAATGAGGCGAATTTCGCTCATTTGCGCCGCCAGGCTCGAGTTCGCGTCTACTTGCGTCTGTGCATTGACTTTACATGTAAACTAAACGTGCAAAAAATTTGCTGCGCTTTTGGTGTGAACACGGCATTAGAGTCCAAGGGCTCTGGACACAAAGCAAGAGCGTTACACTCAGATGACTGCAATATAACAATATGCTTCTACGATTTATTAACAACAGGCTTTTTGATTTTGATTATTAATTCTCATTTATTTTGGCTGTGTGAATGCATATGGAATAAAATGTGAAAGGTGTAAATGTGTGTAAAATTTCAAGTCAATCGGACATACGGGTGGAGGGCTGTAGTCTTTCAAAATCGAAATTTTTTAAGGGGCACTATCAAGTCGACTTTTCACTCTGATGCATTAAAATCATATCAGGAAACATCTTCGACTTTCATGGCGAAGAATGCGTCGCCACGGCAACAGCTTTTCACTAAAAGTCAAATGCTTTGTGGGCTGACATTATGAACGTCTTACATTTGTGTGGAACAAATTTTAGGTGGATCTGGTTTAATACTAATTGTGGCAAGACAAAGTATAGCAACATTAACTTTCTGTTACCAGTAGGTGGCGCTATGAGTACATTTTTTACTGTAGATGTCTTCAGGCCCGGAGTCTCATCAAACATGTCAAATATGGAAAAGATCTGACCTTGTGGAGTTGAGTTACATCAGTTATTTGTTCACGGCGAAGGATCGAAATTCGCCGAGCCGCCACGTCGCCACCGTTTAACGAATTCTTAGAATCTTCACAATGAAGCATTATCAAGGTCTTAAGGCTTTTCTGACAACATTTCAGAGTGATCTGATTAATCTGTGAGGAGGAGGATGTAAGAGTACACAACATGTAACTTCCTGTTGCTACTAGGTGGCGCTATTACTATGATTCTAAATTGTTATAAAGATGTCTTCAGGGTCAGGATAGCATGACATATGAGACATTTTTAGCATATTAAACAATGTACGGCCGAGTTATAACAACTTCCTGTTTCATGGCGAATGGTGTTTTCATGGCGAATGGTGTTTTGATAACTTTTGACTGCAAAGGTCTCAAGATCATACTGACCGAATTTGAAGTCAATCGGGTTAAATCTCTAGGAGGAGTTCGTTAAAGTACGTCACCTTGAAATGGTCAAAAAACGTACATAAAATTCAAAATGGCTGACTTCCTGTTGGGGTTAGGGCATACGTCTAAGTGGATTTTTTGTACGCCCCATCATGTTACATATACCTACCAAATTTCACGCAGCTAGCAGAAACACAGCGTTGGGGATAGTCAAAAGGGGCGCTATCGAGCCAAGTGGTCCGAACTCAGCCCGACACCCCAAACAGCTTGCAATTTTCGCCGAATCAGATTGATTTGCAAAATTTCAAGAGTCTACGTTTATCCCAAGCACCTCTTTTCCCTGTTGAAAGACGCCAAATACATTCGAAGAACAATAGGTCCTCCGCTCTGACTACGTCAGTGCTCGGGCCCTAATTAACCCACACTACAAAGCGATATGTTTCTGGTGAAGAGATTTCATTCGAAAATTGCAAACATTTTATGAAGTAGACAAAGTTGAGTTTGCAATTATTGTGTCTTAAATAGAGAAAAGCATTTAACTTCTTCTGTACAACAGCGCCCTTTGGTGGGGCCGTGCCCCAGGGGCCTCTAATGCAAAAACGCTGATGATCCTTGACATATCTCAGACAGTAATAACTGAAATCCCTCCTTTTAGTATAGAAATATCAATTAAATATTTGTTTGTGGCATAATATAAAAACCTTGCATTTAAAGAGTTAAAATTCTGAAAATGAATTATATTTCATAGTAATGATCAGGACTGATGTCTATCCCCGGCTCAGCTAGTCCATATCAAGGTGTCCTGGGGCCAAACGCCCAACCCGAAACTGCTCACGAATGCTGTGCATTTGGTGTTTGTTTGGGTATGAATGGTTAGCTGATACTATAAATAGGAAACAGAACATAAGATGGACATTTCCAGGAATAACTGGTGCAATATTTGTTATGTTCAATATAAAACACTAGCTCCAGAAGTTAAGTTTGATTCTTCTAAACAAAAAACTAAACATTCATACATGACAATCATACTGTGGAGAGAATAGATGATCACATTCTTTAAAAGAAAGTATAAGACCAGAGGGCCTATATCTTAAAAGGAAGTCCTTCATTGGAGCATTAGTCCACTTACCATTTCCCATGCCCTATGGAGGACAGGAGCAGCCTGTCCTGTTCTCCACCACCGATTCACACAGACTGCCCTTTCCCTTCTTACCTGAAAGTGTCACTGATAAAGTATTTGAATCATTAGATTCAATAATAAGAGCGAAAAATTGTTTTCAAATTATACTTGGATTTGTTAATGGTTTGATTCAACCAATTACTCTTTTTCATATATTTTGATCCCCCTCTTGCTTTGCAAACTCCTCTGCCTCTCGACCAGCCTCCTCTGCTACACACACATGCATGAATATATATACTGACACAAAACACTTGTAGAGCCAGGAGAAACAAAGAGAAAACAAGAACTATGGTCTTAGTTTTAGTGAAGGAGCATTACAGTGACAAAGAGAAAAGGTCTTTGAATACATGACTATATGACTTGGCATAGCTTTATCAGCAGAGTCTTCAATATTTATCCAGACTGATCCATTCCCTTGCTGGGGAATTTGTGATCAGGCTTTCATTCTCTCTGCCAACTATCTATACCTCCACTGAATGCAGAACGAGCAGGAAAGAAAACTGAGAGCTGGAAGCCGGTGGGAGTTCAATGCAGTTCAGATTATATTTGTCTGGGTTTTTATGAATGGAAGTGTTGTGAAATATTGGAGGGAACACAGACGGACACATTTGCATTTCAGTGCAATGAAGGAACCTTTAAATCAAATGGCAAAGATATAATTTGTATCAAATCAGCAATGTGGATTATATTATAATTGAATAAGGAGAGCAAAAGGATGTGTGTTTGTTTCTGTGTGTGAGTGTGTGTGTGTGTGTGTGTGTGTGAGTGTGTGTGTGTATATTGTCTCCCCATTATAGACCTTCCACACTACCCTCAAGCTCTCAGTTTACTTTCACGATCCACACTCTTCCTTCAATTGGACATCGACTGTCTGTGTCGGTTGGGGAATCAAGGCGGACCCATCAGTGCTCCTCCTGCCATCCATTTGTCCTGCAGACATAGACAGAGAAAAAGACAGAGGTGAATCCCCGATAACCATCTGATTCGTTTTAAACGACAACCCTAAAAGCATCTTCATTTTTCGTGTAACGGTCCCTAATGCATGCTATTATGACGTGCCCAAGTGCCACTATAATGATGGGCTCTAGTGGGCCCTAGTGCAAGCTATTGCCAATTTATCGATTTTCGAATAGATTTAATATTGACAAAAGAAAACCCGAATTGAGTCCCAAAAACATTTAATTTAGTTAGTGGTTTGTCTGATCATGAAATTACACCAATTTAAAAAAAAGAACATGCATAGAAACGTATAGCTGGATTTTTAACAAAAACCACAAAAAACTATTTGGACAATGAATTAATGAAAGTTAGCTGGGATGAGGTTGTACAACACAAGTATATGAATGCTATAATAAACTGATATACAGCATTATTTGCATTGCTTGCAAGTTTATTAAACTTGAAACACCTGAGACTAAGAATCCTAGCTTTTTCGATAGTTTAGAAAAAGCCAGTCAGCAGCGAACATCTCCTCTGCCCTCTCTGTCGGGCTGAGCTCCTCCTTCACCAGGTGAAGCGAAGGATACTCCAGCTCATGGCAATTGCGCTTGTTACTGTACGTTCAATAAAATATTTGCCAGTAAAAAGCCAATACTTTATCAATACATCCGTTCAACAACCACGGACATGTTAACAAAAGTGAAACCTAATTCAATCATCTCTGTCTGTTTACAAAAGCATATGATGCACCATCAGCCAAAAGCTTTTTTTTTTTGTAAACTTGTAAACAAAGCAGCCAGGAGGACAAAGGACAGAACACAGGAGGACAGAGGACAGGAGGAAGGACTGATACTGACTGATGTCTGGGTTTTTCATTCTTTATATACTTCACTCAATGTTAAGATATATTCAAAATATAAATAAATTATAATCCTGTTCTGAATGTATTTGTTTTGAAAATGATATGTTTTAAAAGTAATTATTTATAAAACAGTATTGATAAGAGTAGCTCCTAGTAGTACCCATTTCTACCTGAGGGTCACCATAGTTCACCGACACGCTTGGAAAGACAGGGGTTGGCAGAGGAGTATTTAGTTGGTGGCAAACTGCAACCTCACCACTAGATGCCACTAAATCTCATACACTGTTCTTTTAAGGTTTTCATCATTAAATGAACAATAAATAATATGTGATTACATGTAAAGAATAATTGTTTAATATTACGCATGACGTAATTTGGGAATTCCCCTTAAAACGAGTATGTTATTAATTTTTTTTAAGTTGTGTAGTTTATTAGTGAAGGACGATATCAAGTGAAGAGACCGTTACAGAATGCTTGCTTTTTTTTGTGTATTAAAAGTCAGAAACAAACTTAATGAAGGCCAACAGATGAATATGAGCTCGAACAAAAAAAAGATCTGGCAAGCTTCATTCACGGTTAACATAAAAAGAACACGAATATCTCATATTTAGCTTAAGTGTTTAGCGAAGTGACTTAGTCTGTTTCTGCAGTTGTTCCACTTCACATGAGGTCAGCCAGTGGAACCACGGACAGCGCCACTCTGTCATTGTTACCGACACTGGTCTAAGGGGATATTTAGTAAAAATCCTGTCATCAAGGTTCAAGCATTCTGCTGCAAACTTGCGACTAAGTTATCAAGTGCACCCCCTGCCTTTACTGCTGTTACACAAAAGAATGCATAATGCATCCCTCTGGTAATGCAGCAGAAATATCTTAAAATGAAACCAACAACATCTGCAGCAGCCTCAGCGGGGCTCACTGATTTGTACCAAACCCACCTTTTGCCTGGTTACAGGCTGCGGTGCTGGTTTTCTCTGGCTGCACTTCACCTCTCACTGCAGCCCGGATCTTCAGCACCACATACCTGCAGGCTAGAAAGAAAGATCAAAATGAAACTCAGTCTAGCACTGACCTTCCTGTAGGAAAAAAAACGATTTTGTGCCTTATAGCTGTTGTCAGAATAATTGTCCTGACCCCAAGTATATTTAATATCATATATATATATATATATATAAGAGAAGAAGAGATCTTGGCTGTTCTGATCTTTATTGGATATAGCATTTATGGAGTAGTCGGTTACTAGAATGCATAATGCCAAACAATCAACTATCAGTGCCTGGGCTTCCTTTATTCACAAAATGAAAGATCTTTTGTGCATATGCACTAGGTCAAAGTCCCTATAAAACTATTGTTATGCAAAAAATACCATACAGCTCTCCTCCCATATCAATTTATGTGTCATGTAATGGTCCGTACATGTATATATATGTATATATATATATATATATATATATATATATATATATATATATATATATATTTGTACTTGTTGTATATTGGTTTGTGATGTTTTCTGTTACCCTTGTTTAAAGCAAAATTAAACATTAATTATAACTAAAAGATATTTGAATGTGTTTGTTGATTGGAATAACCTCCACCCCATGGGGGGCTGTCCTCCCTTGGAGCGTCACTTTACATGACTTGGCCAATCACAGTTTAGCATACAAGATCGCATTATATGATAGAAGAGGTTCCGCCCTAAGGGAGACAGAAGAAGCAAGTCCTCTCTGCGACTTTCTTGCCTGACCTGCAGGTGTTGCTGTTGAAGCATTTTAAAGAACATTCAATCATACATTTTTACAAAGATTTACTCAGCTTCATGTTTTGGCCATGTTTACTGTTTACATGTTGACTGTTTTCTGGGAGTTTTGATTCAAATCTCCCAAAAACATTGAAATAGCAATGAAAACAATAGGAACAAATGCATTTTTGAAACGGTTAAGGTTACATTGGGTTACTCTTTACCGCCTGGAAGAGGGAAAGAGCTCGTACTTGATGTGGATTGCCATACCATGCTGACATGCCATAAATGAGTAATACTGATAATACAGCCTGGTAGAATAGGATCATAATCCTCTGATTGACCCCATATATCCTGAGTCAGCTGGGTTGGGCTTCAGTGCGTTACTGTGGGTAACCCCCCCACGACTCACACAGACTTCCCTTTCCCTTCCTACCTGCAGGTGTCACTGTTAAAGCATTATAATCAGAATTCCAATCATTTTCACAAAGAGGAGAGAAAAAATATAGGGGGATACCAGACTAAAACTGTTCCATTGCAGTAGCGTTTACAATATTAAGGGGTTGAAAAACTACTAAAACATGTTTAAGGATGCATCGAAATATTGAGTTTTCTCAACTTTTATGTTTTAAATTCACAAACACCAGAGGATAAAAACAAAAGCTTTTTTGTATTTTAAATTGAAAGTTAAAGGAAAAGTTTAACAATTTGGGAAACAGGCCTGTCTGTTTTCTCGCTGAGAGTTGATGAGAAGATTGATACCACTGTTCTGTCTGTCCAAAGGCCTTCTGCAACTTGTCTCTTTGTCTTATTGGTCAATGACCCTGAGGCCTGTTGTTACCCAGGAGGGTACTTCTTGACAGAAAAATGCTGAGTCACTGACAGCAAACGACCATAAAAAGCTCTCTTTGCGTCCTCTCTGTTTTTGTAAGGTTGTTTCAATACTTCACAAGGCAAAGAACCCATGAATTTAATGAATTACTTTTTGGTTTTATATTTTGTTTAAAGTCTTGATTCAGGTCAATAACTGGTGGCTCAGAGGCAGCAGGTTACAACTCAACAGTGTTGTGCAGTTCATTTTAACATGATTGATTGAAACGTGCAACTTTAAGACTAAAACTTTCTATTTGAAAGCAATAAGGACTCACCATCGATGATCAATCACACCATTCCTCTCAGGGTTGTAGATCTGTGGCAGAGAATCAATGTTTTTCCTCAGCAGTATATCAGGATCAAAGCTGGTTTTGTCCGTCTGTGTTAGCACTCAGCAGACATCTGCAACTTGACATCTGCAACTTGATCTCTTCCTCAATAACAAGTTGGGCCCTCCTCTTAAAAAACAGAGGACACACCCCTCCTGCTCTGAGACACAGCTGCGTTTTGCTAAGAAAGTCAATCAACACATGTCCATTTCCGCTTGTTAAATACATACAGTCTTTTCAAAATAAACTTCCATCTTCACAGAAAACAACTTAGGTTTAGGCTCCAAACTAATTGTTGTGGTTTGGTTTAAAATAACTACAGAAGTGGCAAATAAATCAACACTGACTTCTCGTTTCACACAGAGTAAATCAACTCTTTCTACAGTCAGACTCATCACATGTCTAACGTAACATTCACCCAAATAGTTTAGGAAGCCTTTCCTAAAAATAATTGATAATATAATGGATCATTACTGACAGATAATTCCAGTGTTTGGGGCCCATCCTCATCAGTAGTGGGAAAGTGGCAGAAATATGACTTAATTACAGTTATTAAATTATGTTTATTATTTAGGCTATTTATTTATTTGTTTAATTAAACTTTAGTTAAATTGATTGCTTTAGTTTGAAGGCTACTTTCCGGCTCTCGACTTCCTTGGCTCAATTTTCATTGTTCAAGTTGGATTAAAGAACAAGCTGATGTTTGGTTCGCTGAATTGGATTGTACATGTTAATTCAATGCGACAATAAGATAGGCATAGTGCTTACCGCGTCTCACAAGCATCAGTATATATTTACATTACCACAAGCCGACTGTCGTATTGAAAACGCTATTTATATAAAGTCTACTAAACATTTGTCACATTTTTGTTTCCATTCCTTCAACATGGGATCAAGTGTTGTTATGATAGTACTCGTTTTGTTTTATACATGCCAAAAGATTATCCAGCAAAATGATTTGTATTTCTTTATTAGTTTGATTGATTTAGAATAGTTAAAAGTGCGAACAGTAGATCAACTTGAAGGATTTTACATCAGATAGATTAGTGGCGTTATTGTCATGACAACAGAGCCAGCGTAAAATAAAAGTTCATGGTAAATCATCACTTTCAACAGTCGGACTCATCACATGTCTCAACACTATAGTCTGTACTTCCTGTAAGTCGCTTTGGATAAAAGCGTCTGCTAAATGACTGTAATGCTGTGGCGTAGTGGAGAGCAAGGTAGTTCTCCATTCAGAGGGTCGGTGGTTTGATACCCGGCTTCGGCAGTCGATGTGTCCTTGGGCAAGACACTTAACCCCAAGTTGCTCCCGAAGGCTTGCCATCGGTGTGGACTGGATGATGAATGTTAGTTAGAGTCTGATGGTGGCACCTTGCATGGTAGCCTGTCATCAGTGTGTGAATGGGTGAATGATATGAATATATACTGATTGTAAGTCGCTTTGGATAAAAGCGTCCTAAATGACTGTAATGTAATGTAATGTAATGTAAAGATAAAGGTGAGGTCTTGCTGGTTACTCCTCTGCTCAATGAGCTCTGATAGTTGCAACAGAAAGCTGTTTTCAGTTTGTCTGTGTACAGCGACAGATGCTGTATCTGTCACTGTGGAATAAACCATAAATGAATCAACAAGTCGTGTTCATTGCACGTTGAAAACACAAAAACTTCATGAAAACTCAGATCAAATTAATGATAAATGCACAGTATTAGAAGATTCATAAGAAAAATATTGATGCCCTGTTCTGCAGCTCTTTAACACTATTTAAGGTTATCTTACAGATGATGATAATAATTAATCGGCTGCTCCACAGCTGACCACGAGTGTCGGTATCCTGCACTCTCCTCTGCGCTTGGGAGAGCAGACAGCGTAATTTGATTTGAAGTTGAGTTGGTTTATATCTTTTACAATTGAAAGGTATGCTTATAGTTATGGCTCACTAGTACAAATAACACTGCTGGTCTGACCGTGTATGATAAAGAGAATGTGCAAAAGTAACTTTTGATATGAAGTGAAATTAGATTGTGAGAGGCATCATAATACCTATAAATACAAATTAAATTTCTACAGTCTGGACACAGCTCAGCATCTGCATCCCCAAACGGCCAACGCAGGCGTCAGAGATTGATATGGAAAGCATAGTAGCCATCTTTTTTGAAAGCTTATGACATGATGACAAGAAGGGAATAATAAGTAAACTAAATTAATAAGGGGTTAAAGGCCCAATGTACGGTGGTGTAGTGGTTAACTGTCACCTCACAGCAAGAGGGGCCCGGGTTCAATTCCGGGCCAGACAACCTTCTGTGTGGAGTTTGCATGTTCTCCCCGTGTCTAGCGTGGGTTCTCTCCGGGTTCTCCGGCTTCCTCCCACAGTCCAAAGACATGCAGCATCATTGAAGACTCTAAATTGCCCATGAATGTGAGTGTGAATCACATGTCTCTATATGTCTGCCCTGTGATAGGCTTTGTCTTTGTACAGCCCATTGACATCAGGATTGCTTCCGACCCTTAACTGGATAAGCTATAATCGGAAGATGGATGGAAGGCCCAATGTATAGAAGAATCAAGTTTTTATTGTATGGATGAGTTATTCAAGTAAGAATAGGAAAAAAACATTGTTGAAAATGTGATTTATGGTAGTGTAGTAGTCAGAGTTTGGAGATTGTGATGGGATTTTCTCATTTTGCGGATAATGGGGCAGCTTGTTGGAGAGGAAGAAATTTAGAATTCATTGTGAAGAAAATACAAACGCTATTGTTAAAAAGGTATGTCGAGAAGCACAGGAGAACTCGGAGAGAAGAAATAATATAACAAGTTTATATTTGGGCAAAGGCTAGACAGAACATCATTTAAAATAGGAATAGGGAATAGGGGGCGGCTGTGGCGTAGTGGAGAGCAAGGTAGTTCTCCAATCAGAGGGTCGGTGGTTCGATACCCGGCTTCGGCAGTCGATGTGTCCTTGGGCAAGACACTTAACCCCAAGTTGCTCCTGAAGGCTTGCCATCGGTGTGGACTGGATGATGAATGTTAGTTAGAGTCTGATGGTGGCACCTTGCATGGTAGCCTGTCATCAGTGTGTGAATGGGTGAATGATATGTAATATACTACTGATTGTAAGTCGCTTTGGATAAAAGCGTCTGCTAAATGACTGTAATGTAATGTAATGAAAACAAAACAAAAGACTGAAAGGTGTGGATTCTGTAATCAAGAAGATACTTTTGAACATACTCTTCTTTACTGTTCAAAATATGATCATATTTATTTTGTTATTGTTTTCTATATTATTATAATTCATGAATAATTAGAATCCTGATCCACACTAAACCAGCAGGTGGTGGTAATGCGCTAAAAAGTTGTTTGCCAACCGACATCAAACACAAAATGAAGAAGAAGAAGAAGAAGAAGAAGAAGAAGAAAAGTCAACACTACCTTTTCAATGGAAACTGAAAGCAACCCCGGGCTCCTGACAAGGTGGGCAACTTGCATGCACCGTCCATACAAAGCATGGCATGTCATTTGTAACACGACATGTTAGCTACCCTTAGCTCCTGACATTAAAGGGGCTTTGACTAGACCCAGAAACGGGTTGTATGTTACGGTTATCAATTCACCAATGGTGCAATCAGAAGAATAGGAAATAGATTATTTGTATCAGTCGGCACTGCTATGGAGGAAGTGTAGTCTAACGTTAGGAGTAGTATTGCTGTCTAACGTTGGAGCTAGCTCATCGAACTGCGGTTAAGTCTGCAGAAACTCGGATCTCCGTGGTCAAGTCAGCCGACACTGAAATCTTAGTGCACCTATATGCTAACACTCACGGTAAATGCATTCAAACGGCCCAGATGGGGAGCGAGCGATGGACTGTGTGAAGTTAGCGGAAGGATCGACGTGACACAACTTCCGGTTTTCAAAATAAGATGTAAACAAAGCGTATGTACAAATATATGGAAATAAGATCAATTTAATTATATTCACATTAAGAATGAAACCAGTTACCTGCATCTCGTGACTGACTAACATTTTGACTCTACCAATTGTTTATTATGTTTTATATTTAACAAAGTAATAACTCCTACATTTCTACCTTCAAAGGTAATTTCTTTCATTTCTAAGGTGCTATAAAAAGAGTTTCTCAATATCCCAGACAATGACTGATCCATATTTGTTCAGGACATCTTTGGCTTTACTTGTAAAGAAAATCAAATGTTTTTACTGAACCAATTAAAAGATCTTTCAACGGGAAAGTCCTAAATGTGTAGGGAGAAATATCTAATAACTGAATATGTCATGTGCTATAAAAGTAGTTTTCTCAATAATTCCACAAAATGAGTAATGTAAACTTGTCCAGGACATCTCTGACTACACTTGTACAGAATATTAAACCTTTTAACTATAACATTTAAGAGATGTTCCAAAGTAAAATCCTACATTTGTACATTCAAAAAGATATGAATGTTTGAAGTGTTATAAAAATAAATTTCGCAATAATTCCAGACAATGACTAAAGCATATGTGTCCATGACATCTATGGCCATACCCTCAATTAAAATAATAACAGACATTTTTACTGTACCAATGAAGATATTTTTGAAGTAAATGTCACACATTTGTACAGAGAAACAGGTCATTTCTGACTTTTCTCAATAATTCCAGACAATGATATATTTCATTTCCGGACATCTTTGACTCCACCCATACTGGAAATAATACATTTTAACTGTACCAATAAAGAGATTTTTCAAAGTAAAAGTCAAAAAAAATTCTTAGTCTTCGAGGTGCTGTGAAAACATAACATCTTGCATTTCAACACACAAATCCCATCATCACTGTTTTACATAATGTTATAATATAAATGTAATAAAAAGCTTGTTATGTAATAATCAGCGCATAATGTAAGAACACCATGAGCACATAATATAATAACAGTTTTTAAGAAGAATAATCTATTACTTTATGGGGAAATTATTACATCATAAATTTAAACTTTAAGTCAGACTTTCAGGTTTTTAAATAATTAATTTCTTATCACACGCGGAGGAGTTCCATGTGATCTCAGAGCCTCTTAATACACAACACACACGGCTCACTCATGACTGGGACTGCTTTAGTACACACAACTGAAAATACTGTACACCCAAATATTTCAAAACATTTTGAACCATGTAAGGTCAACATACCTTAAAGGTTCAAAATGTTTTGAAATATTTTGTTTTTTAAATCACTTTCGACTAAGTATTGCTGTATTTAGTATGAACTAGTGTTGCATTCCAGTTGCAATGCGTTTAATTTCATGGTATGTAATTCAATATTAATACCTTTGATTTTATGCATTTAAATATTTTTAAATGAGTTTTTTTCAATTGTCTTGAGTTGATGTTTCTTTATGAATATATCAAAATAAGACTTAATTGTTGCTCAATCACAATCCATTGATCTGTCTATCTAATCAGTCCATTGCACTGTAGCCTATTCTAGTTTCTATGTACTGAACATGATTACTATGATACTATAAAATATATTTACTACTTTAACTTCAATAGAGACTTTTGACTTACATTATTTTTTTGTATTTTAAGTAAAAAGGCAAATATTCATCCATAATCCTGTCATTATTAATGTTGTCAGGTGGCACAACTGAAAACATTAATTAAGAGCAATAAATAAAAGGTTTAAGTGACCAAATAGTTGATAACTATAATGTTAATAACTATTGTAATGCATGTATTCATTTGTATATTTGTATCATTATTTTTATCATTTTAAATGTAAAGTCGGATGCCTAAGATACCAAAAACCTGGCCAATAGAATGCAATGATCTTCAAATATTAAAAATACAAAACACATATGTGTTAGACACTGTAGACACTCTAAGGGGCACTTGCCAAAGATTTCAGTTAAAATGAATGGTAGGAAATTATATATATTTTAACAGATATTTGGTTGCGCCACCTGATATTTTTTAGCCAGTGAAGTTCAAAAATACTGTTAAAAATGAATTTAACCACTTTGAAAAGTAATTCAACAAATGACATAACAAGCTGCCCCTTTTCACAAATAAATAATATATACAATGCCTATAAAAAGTATTCACCCCCTTGGATGTTTTCCCTTTTGTTGCTTTTTATACATATACAATATAATTTGGCTTTTTTGTCAAGAATTTGCCAAAAAAGCTTCTTTCATGTCAAAGTGAAAACAGATTTTTACAAACTAATGTCAATTAATTAAAAATATATAGTGTAAAATAAGTGTTTGCATAAATATTCACCCCCTTTAAAGTGACTGACCTAATTCAACAGAGGTCCAGCTAGTTGATGCCAGCAGTGTCACAGTTAGTGAAATGGAGATCACCTGAGTGCAGTTGATGTGTGTCAAGTGATTGTAGTATAAAAACACTTGTGTCCAGTCTCCGGTTCATCAGTATTCCTGCTACAATTGCAACATGAAGACAAAAGAACACTCCAAGCAACTCAGAGAAAAGATCATTGAAAAGTACAAGTCAGGAGATGGCTACAAAAAGATTTCCAACTCACTGGACATCCCACAGAGTTCAGTTAAATCCATCATTAAGAAATGGAAGGAGTATAGCACTTTTTAAATCTGCCTAGAGCTCAGTGACCGGGCAAGAAGATGACTGGTGAGGGAGGCCACCATGACACCTATGACCACTCTGAAGGAGTTAAAAGCTTCAGTGGCT
>NC_072464.1:5092928-5159326 GCF_027596085.1 Anoplopoma fimbria | reverse complement strand
TATAGAACATGTTAACATTAATAAGACATGACTGTTTTCATCCTCTACAGGCAACGGAGTCTGTGATCTGAGCGAGAAGCAGAGCAGCCTGCAGTCTGTGAAGAACAGCAGGCGAAGCAGGAAGAGGACTGGATCATCATCTGTGCAGAGAAGGATCAAAGAGGGCTGCTGATGGCTGGCTTTCTGGATAACTTCCGCTGGCCAGAGTGCGAATGCATTGACTGGCGGGAGAGGAGGAATACAGCAGCTTCTATTGTCTCTGGAGTTCTGGTCAGTGGCTCTACAGATAGAGACTGGATGAATGACAGAAAAAGTGTTGCAGCAGAAATATTTGACTGTGGCTGTCTAAGTGTAAGATTTGTAATGTTTTGTTTTTAGTAATCCTCTATCTCTCCATATTCTCTCTTTACACCAGCTTTCCCCAACATTACAATATATAAGAGAGTCAGTGATGGAACTGCATGTCACTATTCAGATATCTCAAAAGGCAACTCTGTGTTTTCTTGTCCTAGTTCTTCACAGGCTGGTGGATCATGATTGACGCAGCAGTTGCGTATCCATCACAGGGCCAGATGAACCATGCATTCCACACATGTGGCGTCTTCTCCACATTAGCATTCTTCATGTAAGTGCTGGACACTTGCAGGTTGTAGATCTGTCGGTCTGTCAGAGTGAGAAACAGGGTGCGCAGGTTTCAATTCCTTGAAGCAGCGCCTCCAACAAAACAGTTAGCGATGTTCGGAAATGGAAAATTTGAATTCAAAGTATTGCATTTAATTTTGAAGAGTCTTCCATATGTGTCATCTGCTGTAAACAGTAACATTAGTTATAACCTTTTGCTGTGGGTAGACAGTAGATGGGAAGCTCAGCAACTCAGAATGGGCAAGTGTCAACGGAAGACATCAAGAAAGTCTTTATTTGCTTGTTATTTGGTTTATCTATCCATAATTATTTTTGGTCGCTTTTCAGGGTCCATGCATAGACAGATCATGACACCAGGGGGTTTTCTGCATAGAGGTGGCGCTGAGCTATCTACCTTGCTGTAACTGCCCATCAGGGACTAGAAAGCAAACGCGACGAGGCAGGGATGATTTCCTTGGTTAACACTACACCTGGCATTCTATTGGTTGGAAAATGTTGTCCCTGCTCACAATCAGCAAGCAGAGGAGACATTTCATGAGCACATAGAAGCAACCTGAGTGTGAGCAGAAGGGCTGGAGCAAAGGAAACCTGTGCAAGCAACAAAATATCTGAGTGCAAGCAAACAGTTTGAGCAGAAACACAAGCTGGGCAAACGCTCATTAGAATGTGGAGACAGGGTTGGGGACTCTGCACCACCGTCTGCTCCACACCACCGTCTGCTCCACACCACCGTCTGCTCCACACCACCGTCTGCTCCACACCACCGTCTGCTCCACTGTGATGCTCGCTCTGCCAGTGCTGAGAGTTTTGTAGCGATAGGGATGGCCCACATTACCCATCATGCCTGCCTGGTGCCTAGTGCTGTACTGTGGTCTGTTATGTTTGCTCACAATGGACGAAGAATGGCAGATTTGAGAAGTTGAGATGAGGTGTTTAACAATACGATACTCCTCATTTCACTACAAAAACCTAAATAAGGTGGGTAAGTAAGTATCACAATATTAAACTGTTTAAAAAGTACAAATGTCAGAAGATAGCAGGTAGTACTCACCCGTCTAAGTTTTCACGTCTCCAGTCTAATCTGGAGCGCACAGCTGATTGTTCCTGGTTTGTTTACATGACATAATGGAACACTTGCTGTTAGGTCCGAAGGTTAGATTACATTTCATTGTCAATTAATGAAAGTGATATTGTGTGACTCCAAATAAAAATAATGATAATAGTAATAAATTTAGTTATTCTTAATACTTGTCATTGGTACCATCTGGCACCTCTCATTTCACTGCTGCTGGGTTTTCTAAAGTGACTCTGGTACTCAGAAACACTCCACAGGGTCACCAAAATCAACACTACATTATAGTTCCTCGAGTGGCTTTAAAATGCACAATTAATCAGAAATGGATTTTCTTGAATGTGATGAGAAGATATTGTTTGTTATCAATTGCAACTGCACTTTTCCTGCTGTAAGCCAAATTGCCTTCAGTGTTTTATTTCTCAGTTTATAGGGATACAAAGGCTACAGAGCATGAGGTGAAGATATATTAGATCTAATGCTGTGGTGTTTATTGAGACAGGTGTGTGCACATCTGGAAAGCAATGAAGCCGAAAGAAAGTGTTCCCTTATGCTTTTTTTTTTTATCCGAGGAAGGGCTTTATGGGAGGAAGTAGAAGTTGAAATCCTTGATATAAAAAGACCTCCTGAAGATAAGAAAAAACTGAGGGAGGGTTTTTGAGCAATCTTAGAACTTTGGACAATTTATTCTCATAATCAGGATACAAACTGTTTGCGTGCAGATGGTGTAACAGTTACTCATGATGAGTAGTGAAGGATGACACATACTGAAAGAAACTGAACAAAAACAAATTTCTAAATATGGCAAGGAACGTGGGCGCTGCACTGAATTCAACATTAACTTGTTAATTATGGCTGACTTTAAATATCAATGATGAATAACTTGTAATCTGACAATTGTGTACATCTGTACAGCTACCATTATAGTGTCCCTTCCAGCATTAGATAAGTTTAATTTGATGTTTTCCTGAGGTTACCTTGACAGCATTTGAGACATTTCCCATTTGGTCACTGGCTTATTATTCAACCTACAGAAAGCAAAAATGTGCTCACTGAGACTCAGTAAAGAGATCACATCCAAAATGTAGCCAGCGCTGTTAGAACAGAAAAGGAGCATTAAGTGCTAGAAAGACAATTTTTTTTTTAATTGCCTTAAAGGTATAATATGCAGGAATTAAAAAAAACGAAACAATGCATGGACTCATACAGAAATAATCCCTCTCAATCATCTCCTTAGCTCCGTCAGATATGAAGCGGGTGTATTTGACGGATGAGCGCGGGTTGTTACATTGCTGTATGTTTTTATGCATGTGTGCTGCATTGTTCCCCTGCGCCTCTCTTCTTCATTCACAGCTGGCTTTACCAATGCGATCGCTCCCCCCCTCCCCCGCTCAATGAGTCGAATATGAGTGGCCAACTTTGAATTCAGGTTATTTACAAACCTCAACAGACAAATCTTGTTGTTCTGTAGTTTCAACAATAGGAAGAACTCGGCGTTCAACTGACTCCATAGTGTAGACCATTGACTCTTGAGGACTGAAACCTCTCTCGTGTAACTGTTGACCGTGTCTTTTTTTCAGGATAAATGCAGTTTCTAATGGCCAGGTGAGAGGGGACGCATATGGAGAGGGCTGCCTTGGCAGGACAGGTGTGTTTCTCTAAATGTGTGTGTTTGTGTGTCTATTTCTGTAAAACGATACATGATATTCTAACAAGCTAAGCTGATGACGTAACGACCAGCAGAGTTTTACCAGCAGGTGAGCAGGGAGCTCAGTCACTGGCAGCATGGAGGGTATGGAAAGCCAACAGTGCCATTAAAAGCCTCTATTTTCACACAAATAATGTTATAACCCAAAAAGTGACGCTTTTTACGCCTCTCTGCCTTCATTGTCTTTTAAAATAACCTCTTTGAATTATTTTAGTTTTAATATAATTATTGGGTTCTGTCACTGCAAGAGGTGGGCGCTTAATTCACTGATGTTTGACAAAATCTTACAGTTCAGACTATCACATAATGGTTGGCCTGAGAATATGATCACCATACCTTGTCTTTTAAAGTTACCTAAATTAATGTTTTCATTGAACCTGAGCCATCCCTGGATATCCTCTCTTTCACCATATCCTCTCCCTGTGGTGTGACTGGACTGCTGGCCCCCCGGAGATACTTGTAATGCGCTCCCAAGTAATGTTTGTAGTATTTAGTATCAAATTCACAGCAATAAGCTACCTTTGGCAGATTTTCAGGTCTAAATCATCGCAATTGTATAATTAAAGAAAATATTACACAAATTTATTTTCCCCAATACCTTATTCAATTTGTGTAGAGCCAAACTATATTGCTTTAAAAAAGTAGGAAACACATTTGTGTATATTATATGACCATTTCATTGCTTATTTAATTACTTACAATACTTCACACGTTTTCTTTAAACATAAGCCACCAAAAATGTCATATGTTTCTGTTAAACGTATGGTGACCGTACATGGAGATAATCTAAATTACATCAGTTGAATGTTAATAAAATAGCTTGCTCCGATGATATATAAAGGCTTTTGTCTAGGGATTTGCCCACCGTGACAATAGGCAGGTTCAATCACGATGCTTTGGTCTATTTCTGCCAAGTGAGCCATCTCTAAAAGACTCAGCAGAATTCCCTTTAAATTTCTCACAAACTGTACAGTAAAACCATAATGAACCTTTGTATGGTCATAGCCAGGGTCATCGTGTGGGAATCCATTGGAAATGTAAGATAACCTATGAGGGAAAGGTTTAACTTTTAAATAAAAAAAACAGTACAGTAGAATGAATTCAAATTTTATTATAATTGGATTTCATATAATGTGCAATATGATAATATTTTAACATGGTATATCAAATTACATACATTATTGGTTCTTTTTTTGGGGGGGGGGCTTTTCCACCCTTTTTGGCCGCTCCAAGCACCTGTACCTTAACATCACAAATAGAATAGCATGAAAATCCAAGACAATCCAATCGATGGCTCCCTTGACTACAATATACTAAACCATTGTGACCAGGCGTGCCTTTATCTCTGTTGACAATCCTCTAGACAATTCAATTCAGTTTATTTTGTATAGCCCAAAATCACAAATGACAAATTTGCCTCAGGGCTTTACAATCTGTACACATGCGACATCCTCTGTCCCGGAACCCTCACATCGGCACAGGAAAAACTCCCCTAAAACAGCAGACTTCTTCTATCATCAGAGCAATCCCTTTTTGTTAACATTCAACTAAATCTAGGTAGCCTTATCTAAATGTATGGTCAGCATTCGTTAAACAGAAAACATAATCCATGTACTCACAGACATTGCTGTGACAGGAGTTGAAGAAACACAACGACATCATCACCCAATTACAAACATCCCTACCAAGAAAAAGAAGAGAAGTTTTGGAAAATAAAGAATTGACATGGCTTTGATAATCATTGTAAATTGTTCTATTGTCTTATGCAGCTTGCAAATACTGCTCATAAGCCCTCATAAGTAGCCCATGTACTCATACTCGCAAAACTATTCCGATACAACCGATACCACTACAGCGACATGACGTCAGCGTCTTGTCAGTTATAAGCCGCCCAGCTGCAAACAATATACAGGCTTAATCCTTTAGATCAGGGAGTCCCCTGTCCACCTGTCCAGAAAGGTTAGCAGCATGTTGTTTGTCCACTTTGTCTGCGCCACATGAATGAGCTTATCTTAGGAATACTTAAATGTTTCTACGTTCTTACGTGGTTTTAGCAGCTTGTTACTCCCCCCTATGGTTTGATAAATAATGTTGTACTGCAACGTGCAGTTCAATACTAGCAAGGCAGAGTACAAGACAGTACTGCTGCCCCTCTCACATGATACTGTTGGCTTCAGTGTGTGAGGACTGGTGAGTCTTCTTCCAGCTAAATGAATACAATTATAATGAATACAAATGCAATTGATAAAACAATGTGTGTATCGCATGGTTACGCCATATTCATGCACTGGTTAAAAGAAGCCATGGTAGTCTACATTATAGTATCCATAAATAATAGTCTTATTTTAGAATTGGAACATACATCGAATTCTCTCCAATAGTTCATTTAAAAACCCTTTTGCCCAGACAAAATTGTGTGTCAGGACTAATCGCATGTCTGATTTGATTGGCCTAAGATCAAAAGGAATATACAGTTCAGCTGTCAGAGTGTGAAGACTAGCCGGTGAGCTAATGAAAGTGATAAGCATGTGTATGTCTTTGCAGGAGCTCGTCTCTGGCTGTTTATTGGCTTCATGATGATGTTTGGCTCGCTCATTGCCTCTATCTGGATTCTGTTCGGTGGCTATGTGGTGGCAAGTAAGTGCCCCCCCTATGAGTGTCCGTCACACACTCTACACACTCTACACTGCGCTTTCTTGGGTCCTCAGCAACACACCTCTCATGACATAGTTGAGTCTCACACTCCTAACGTTCAGAAACACAGGTGAAATAGGCCACACAGTTCACAGGGAAAAACCCCAGTGACACATCCTACCGTTACAGCTATAGATTTCTTATGATGTTCTGATATGAAAAGTATTGAATTATGTTACAATTCTAGCTCTTTGTACACTGAAATAACTTAATTTTGAAAGATACTAAATTGTATAATACTGGGGCAGCGTTACCAAAGAAGGGCTTCATCTTCTTCAGACTTGTGTCATTTAAGGCATTCACTCACACAGATGTTTTTGAAATAAATTTTGTCTGGATGAGTCCGTGAGAGCTTTTTCCATATAACTTGTGGACGGTGATGACACACTCTGCTTGTTGACTCTATGGAAGTGAAAAGTCACCCACAGTAACGTCATAGCCACACACACTTACATGGCTCTTCTGCTGACAGCACGGAGTATTGTATTTTTAGCTAAACAGCTAACGTTAACAATGTTGCACTGACTTGATTTTGATGCGTTTAAGCTTTACTCAGTAAAACTGAGTATTGAGCGAAGGAAGATTAAAGCGTGCTATCATGATGCGGCTGTGGCTATCATGATGTGTTCAAATTAAATCTGGTAAAATGTAGTTTTTGGGGAGAAATGTATTAAAATATAAAGGCAGGGTCGATCATTTTTTTTTATTGAAATTCCCTTCACATCCTGACAGCGGTCAATGAGTCAAATGCTCTGACAAAAAAAAAGAGAAAATATCCTGCATCTGTCCAAGGACTGACATAAGCTCGTCCAATTATTAATTTGGCCAGAAAGTAATGATTGGATGGGCCATCTGCCGGTCTACCTACCTGTCTACCTATCTACCTGTCTACCTTCCTGTCTGTCTACCTAACTGTCTGTCTACCTACCTGCCTGTGTGTATTCTGCCCATGCTCTCATTGTTTGTCACAGGAGTCCTCCACAAGCTGCTAGTTTAACGGCTGTGTGTACTAACAGCAGACATGTTGGTTGTTTACATTCATATGATTTTGGGGGCGTGTCTTTGAGGGAGGCCTGAAGAGAAGGGTTGTCCACTGAAAAGCCCAATGAAATGAAAAAGAACAGGACCCAATCTTGATTTGCATGAATACATTTTCTAAACTAGTCATCTCCTCACTCAGGAGGAGTCAGAGCAGTCGCCCTGCAGAGAAACCTCAAGTCATTCCTTCAGTTAGTACTCAAAGATCAATCCCACACTGTAGGGTTAAGAAAAAAGATTGTCTTATCAGTATAAAGCTTTGCTCTATTGCTCAGCTCTTTCAAACACCACCCTTTGATACAAGTCCCTGCCAACAGTCTCGACTGAATAAACTGCTACATACCTGTGAGGTGTACAGTGCATCTGGGAAGTATTCACAGCGCTTCACGTTTTCCACATTTTGTTATGTTACAGCCTTATTCCAAAATGGATTAAATTCATTTTTTTCCTCAAAGTTATACACACAATACCCCATAATGATAAAGTGAAAAAAGTGTGTTTAAAATTTTTGCAATTCTATTAAAAATAAAGAACGAAAATATAACACGCACATAAGTATTCACAGCCTTTGCTCAATACTTTGTTGAAGCACCTTTGGCATCAATTACAGCCTCAAGTCTTTTTGAGTATTATGCTAGAAGCTTGGCACACCTATTTTTGGGCAGTTTCTCCCATTCTTCTTTGCAGGACCTCTCAAGCTCCATCAGGTTGGATGGGGAGCGTCGGTGCACAGCCATTTTCAGATCTCTCCAGAGATGTTCAATCGGGTTCAAGTCTGGGCCACTCAAGGAAATTCACAGAGTTGTCCCGAAGCCACTCCTTTGTTATCTTGGCTGTGTGCTTAGGGTCGTTGTCCTGTTGGAAGATGAACCTTCGCCCCAATCTGAGGTCCAGAGCGCTCTCGAGCAGGTTTTCATCAAGGATGTCTCTGTACATTGCTGCATTCATCTTTCCCTCGATCCTGACTAGTCTCCCAGTTCCTGCCGCCTAAAAACATCCCCACAGCATGATGCTGCCACCACCATGCTTCACTGTAGGGATGGTATTGGCCAGGTGATGAGTGGTGCCTGGTTTCCTGCAGATATGACGCTTGGCATTCAGGCCAAAGAGTTCAATCTTTGTTTCATCAGACCAGATAATTTTGTTTCTCATGGTCTGAGAGTCCTTCAGGTGCCTTTTGGCAAACTCCAGGCGGGCTGTCATGTGCCTTTTACTGAGGAGTGGCTTCCGTCTGGCCACTCTACCATACAGGCCTGATTGGTGGAGTGCTGCAGAGATGGTTGTCCTTCTGGAAGGTTCTCCTCTCTTCACAGAGCAACGCTGGAGCTCTGTCAGAGTGACCATCGGGTTCTTGGTCACCTCCCTGACTAAGGCCCTTCTCCCCCGATCGCTCAGTTTGGCCGGGCGGCCAACTCTAGGAAGAGTCCTGGTGGTTCCAAACTTCTTCCATTTACAGATGATGGAGGCCACTGTGCTCATTGGGACCTTCAATGCTGCAGACATTTGTCTGTACCCTTCCCCAGATCTGTGCCTAGATACAATCCTGTCTCGGAGGTCTACAGACAATTCCTTGGACATCATGGCTTGGTTTGTGCTCTGACATGCACTGTCAACTGTGGGACCTTATATAGACAGGTGGTGTGTGCCTTTCCAAATCATGTCCAATCAACTGAATTTACCACAGGTGGACTCCAATCAAGTTGTAGAAACATCTCAAGGATGATCAGTGGAAACAGGATGCACCTGAGCTCAATTTTGAGTGTCATGGCAAAGACTGTGAATACTTATGTACATGTGATTTTCTTCGTTTTTTATTTTTAATAGATTTGCAAAAATTTCAAAAAAACTTTTTTCATGTTATCACTATGGGGTTTTGTGTGTAGAAGGAAAAAAAAAAAAATTTAATCCATTTTGGAATAAGGCTGTAACATAACAAAATGTGGAAAAAGTGAAACGCTGTGAATACTTTCCGGATGCACTGTAAATGCTCTGTGACAGTCTCAGAAGGGCGTAGAGCATATATATATAGGGATGCTTCAATATTAATATTGGATATCAGTCAGGATACTGACTCAAACAGCTGCATCGGGTATTAGTGTCAATGGGGCAGCTCCATTTGATTTAGTTATATGATGTTAACGTTTGATAACACATGCATGTTACTTCATGTGTCAGTAGCATGCCGTTAGGCTGCTAGCTGAGGGAGCCTACAAACATGTGTAGGTATTTTGAGCTTGCTACGCCAGCAACTAAATGGCTACTTGCAATATCTGCAAACCCGGTGTTTTATGAGTTGGCAGTAGGACTGAAATACATATTGCAAGCAACTTAATCAAGCACCTCCAGAGGCTTCAAGCTGAAGGATTCAACAAGTTCAACTAACCAAAAAGAGGACGATTGGACAACAAGCAGTTAACTTTGTTGGCTGTATTGCAAATATGCATGAAACTTCCCAGTGGATTTCCCCGCCTGTTCCAACACTATATAATTTTTCTAAGAACTCTTTACATGAATTGTATAAGAGGATGTGCGAACATTTATCAGAAGATTTAAATCATGTACAAGCCATGAGCTTTACCACAGATATCTGGAACTCTGACGTGTGCACCATATCCCTTTTAAGTTTAACAGTATGCTTGTATGTCTCACAGTGTGGTGCTTCAAGTAAAAGCATTGCACTGACCAAGGAAGAATTATGGAGCACCATAGCTGGAGCATCAGAGACAGCAGCAGTGTAGTAAGCGAGAGACTGTTCAATACAATCTCCAACATAGTGGATGAAAAGAGGAACAGACTAACAACAGAGAGAGCAGATACGATTGTTCTCTTTAAAAATAACCTGTAAAAGCTGCTTAAGTGAGCATTTAAGCAACTACAGGTCACTGAGTGGTCGATTGGTTCACCTGCTACTGGATCACAGGCGAAGTACTGTGTAGCTTTACTTTTCCCTTGTTTGTTTGACTTTATTTTCCTTATTTTTCAGTTTCTGTTGTTCTTTGTTGTCTTCAGAATTTAAATTCCTATTTGGAATTTTTCATTTGCTACATTTTTGTTCTTATTTGTATTGTTTTCTTGCTCTTTACGTGAGCGTGTTTGGCAATTGACAGAGATACTCATTCATATATGAGAAGGAAGTGTGAGGATTGGAAGCTAAGCTAACTTTGCCAGACCCCTGGTTAACAAGTTATGAATTGGCCTCCTAAAAAGCTCCATGCTTCTCACTGCACCGAGCGGATTGAACTGAGGACTTTTCCCATCATGTACTGGGCAAAGGGCAAGAAAATACACTGCCATTGAGGCCTCTAACTATTAAGCAAGGAATGTCTGTCTGTATGTGTTTTCTTCACATATCTCGAGAACCGTTGATCTTATCTAATTCACATGTGGAAGGCCTTTGCTCGGTACCCCATGGAGGACTTTGTCCATTCTAGTGCATTTTGGACATGCAACATGTTCAATATTAATAGACCTTTAATTAATACACTCACAGCACTCAGTGTAGCAGCATTAGGGCGGCGTTTCAGGGGTCTGCAGACCTGCAGTCCTCTTTGGCTGCTGGATGCTGATGTAGCCTGCTAATGCAACATGGATGCTGGATAATGTTACATCCTGACTTTTTTCCACTTTCCTGGAGTCAACGAGAACGTGCAGATAGGCAACAGGAACGGCGTCACTCTGCCATGTAACTTAAATTGTGTGCGTTTTTGCCATAACAACTAATAACTTAAACGCCGGCAAAAACTCTGCTAAGCCATCTCTGCTGCATGATCTGTGAGTCTTTCAGCTGTGTTCAAAATATCAAGTATGAATCACTGAAGGATGCCAAGAGACGACTGGGTTGGTTTAAAACCTGTCTCACCCTCTCACATCTCTGAAAAGGACCGAGCATATTTCCAAACAGGCTTTATTTGGATAAACTGACCATATATTGGAATCTAAACAGTCACTTTCTCACCTGAAAACTAATTCAAAAGTAAAAAAAGTGACATATTAACAGTACTTGAAACTTTCTTTCTGAAGTTAAACTATTAATAACAATAATACAACTATTAATACCACACAGTGAAAGTTCTGCAATCAAATGTTTACTTCAAAAGAAGAGTGAAATAGAGAAATGTATTTAAATCTGTTTTATAAATAATAATTCATCATATTTAAATGATTATATATTAAGTAAAATTGACATCTGCTTCCTAATCAGTAGCAGTAAATGTAGTACTACAATGTTTTCCTCTGAAGTAGCAGTACACACAAAGAAGTGTACAGCTGAGTTACATATTAGTGCATTTGGGGCCTTTGTATGTTATTTGAAGTTACAAAGAGTTTGAATAGTTGCATAATTCAATACTTTTCTTATCTAAACATAATGATAGATCTACAGCTGGGGCCCTTTTAATTGGTTATTTTCAACGGGCACTGCACTAGTTATTCTTAATGCTGTCAAAGAATAGACCCCACAAACAGACCAGATACCCGCGGCAGTGTAACAAAACCATAGCCGCGGATCCCGACCCGGGTCTTGGTTCTTCGGAACAGGTTGGATCCGAAGACTAAAGCACATTCCTGGTATGTGTCACAGCCAACAGGGCTCCACACTAACGCTTGCCTTCTTGCCTCGGGCAAGTGGAATGCCTCATCAGTTGTCAGACTGGATAAGTGAAAAATAAACGTGATCTTTATTTGGGGCCTATATTCTGTAAAAACGTCATTGATCACTGATAATGCTACATTGTGAACAACAGATGTGTTCAAATAGGTAAGAGCTAGTTAACCTTAGCTGTTAGCAGCCGCTGGCAGCACAGAGCTGACAGAATAGCAACATTTGGAACAACTAACTTAAACAGACATGTAGACATATTATATTGTAATACATTCCAGCGTCTCGGTGCAATTGTGACCGGCTCTTCTGCCGACAGCACGGAGTATCTCTCTAGCGCAGCCCTGCTTATGACGGACATAACAGCCAACGCCAACGGCATGGATTTGGTATTTTCTAGCTCCAAAGAGTAAAAATTAGTATTCAGCAAACGTGAATTGCATACAATGTTATCATGATGTGCATACAATGTTGTATTGTAAAATGTTGTTTTGCCACCCAACTTGAATAAATGCATTTGTTTGAAGGAGGTGTTTTCAATATAATATAAAAGAAAAAGGGAGTTATCTGTTTAACTTCCTAACACTAGCTCTAAGCAGCTCATAATACATCATTAAAACTAATAATGCTCCCAAAAAAGGTCTAAACAAAGGAAATATGAGTTATGAGTTATACAAATTAGGGAGGTATCTTCTTCCTGGTTGTAGTGTAAGGTTTGTGCATCCTAAAACCCAGAAATGAATCTGTGTGTTTTGTACTTTTCATTCCCTGGTCCCCAATTGTTTTTTTTATTTTTATGTTTTTTTGGTTAGATGCCTGAAATATGGACTGTGGTTAAAACAAGCTTAAATGAACAGTGTCTAACATTTAGGGGGATTAATTGGCAGAAATGGAATATAATATTCATAACTATATTTTAATCAGTGTATATTCACCTGAAACTAAGAATTGTTATGTTAGCATCTCCTCCGCTCTCTCTGTCAGCTCCTCCAGCTACACACACACATAGACACAAACACACACGAAGCGCGAGCTTAGACGCCGTTGTGGTGAAGTGAACCAGGTGAAGTGAAGGATACTCAAGTATACGGCAACTGCGCTTGTTTGCGTATGTGTAATAAAATCTGAGCTGTCACTCGGCTTTAACAGCTGTAGAGACTTTTGATGGAGATTGTGTCTGGACATATGTGAGCTGTACTCTTATTAATAAAGACAAAGTTATCATCACAGTCAGAGCAGCAGTGTTTTACTTGTTTAACAAACTGCATGGAGTATTTATACTGTGTTCTGTGTCCTGCATAGAGGCACAGGATCCATTTCTACTCGCAGAATGCATTCATATTTTTTATTTATCATTTGCGTATGTTCATTCATTCATTCATTATAATTTAGAGAATTATTGAAATTGTGAAGTAATTATTTAATATCCCATAATATGATTATGGTGTATTTTGAACACTGGACAATATTTATTAGGCTCAATGTTTCGGGGGACATTGAAATGATGTAGCTCATCAAAACCAATAGTCAGGAGTTATGAGCCTGACGTGAATCAATTAAATTACGTTAAATGTTGTAAAAAAAAGGTTTTGTCTCTCCTATTCTCTCTGAATTAAATTTAATCCATAATAGAAGTAAAAGATCAGATCATGAAAAGACAAATACTTCCAATTAATGAAGAAAATTGTTTGTGGTCCTTTGTTCCTCAGACTTACAAATAACATATATTTAACCAGATTGTGAATCAGAAGACAAATCAAATGTAAAACATTTGAGTGATACAGTTTAGTTTAGTCTGTAATCTGTCTTCACTTTGGTATGAAACATGAGTGATACTGAAAAGGAATCCGATCAGTCGGCTGCAGCGTCCAATCACATAACTGATGAACAATAAGGGGGATGTTGGCTATTCAAAGGCTTCAGTGAAGGCTGCTCACATGTATCCTGCTCATGGCTCCTCAGAGATCCCTCCTTGCTCCTCAGAGAAGAAATAAGATCTTTGGGACGGCCGTTAATAATGTTGGTGCAGAACATCTTCTGGTCAAGTGAGGAATGAGAAAATAAAAAAATAAGAGACTTGGGATGTACCCCTGCTTGCCAGTTGGTACGGGTGCTAATATATTAATAAAACAATACTAATGTTAGAGTATCACTCTCTGGAAAAATGGAGCACATGACTTCATTCAATTTAAATGTAAGTTTTTTACAAATGTATTTGTCAAATGAAATCATACAAGGTAATGTTACAACTTCAGTGAAGCTCCTTCAATTTGTGCATTAGCATTGGCGTTATTCACCATACAGCAATGGTGTTTTCTCTCCAGAGTCTGTTTGTCAGATCAGTATGTAGAAAAAGAGTCACAGTTGAATGGTGCTATCCGGTATTCCAGGATTTAGCCAGGTTTCACCAACGTTACATTTATCCTGTTGAAAACCATGGAGGTAATCCAGCGGCGGCCAATCAACAAACGACTGCATACAACTAAACGTGCAGCAAGCCTTATTATTTGTCCGAGTTTTGCATTAAAGGTTATCAAAAAGGCAGCAACACCACAAACACAGCCAAGAGATTAAGTTTACACCTGGCTGATGGCTGGCAGCCAGGTGTAAAGTGACACCCACCTGTCACTCAAAGCAGCCTCGCACTTAATTATAGACAACTTAAAGCCTTAATATAATATAAATGGGTGAGTTGTATGGAAATTTACTCATACAACTCAACTGTCATTCATTCATTATCCGTAACCGCTTATACTGTTCATGGTCGCGGGGGGGCTGGAGCCGATCCCAGCTGTCATTGGACAAAGGCAGGTTTCACTGTGGACTGGTCGACAGACTATCACAGGGCTGATTCATGGAGACAGACAACAGGGATATTAGCTTTAGAGAGCAAATATTTCTTGTACCAGGCTGTAAACATGTTGAACCAGCCTCAAGTGGCTATTTGAGGAACTGCAGTTTTTGGCACTTGCGTTGGCTTCGGCATGCTAGAGGAAAGGCTGTAGAATAGGTAAGCATGCAAAAATCAAATCACATCAAATAAGTTGTAAGCTTAGTGTTGGTGACGTAAAGTCATGTCACCTTAGTGACATTTGTTTATAGCCTAGCACTCGCATTTTTATTTTTTTCAAAATTCATAAAAGATGTTGTTCATTTGTGAAGATTATCTTGTTGAACAAAAATGTGTAAGTGTTACAAAGTTTGCCACAGAGCAGTAATCCAAATCCAATGGAAAGAATCCCATTGGCTTTTTAATTTGTTAACTCCTGGATTGGCCTATGAAACTGCGTCATCCCTGCAGCACTCTATTGCCTACACTTACATGCAACATCAAGACAGTCTTGACTCAACGTTAACCTGCTATCATCTTTACGGTCTATTCCTTTAGCTCTCAACCCCATCTCACAAACTACTGTCCTTAAAGTAAAGAACGATTTAGACTAACAGGACCTTCTGCAAGGACACACTGTCCTGGGAAACCATACAGAGAGAATTCTGTGGTTAAAAGACCAGAACTTTAGAAGGCACAAACTTGATTTGTCGAAGCCTCACATTAGCTTAAGCTTAATTCTGGAAGAAATTTTCCACCAACGGAATACTCTGGATTTTGTCCCCCATTTGTTACTGTGTATACTGTGTGTACTGTATGCTTTTGGGTGAGACATTCAGTCCTTACCCGCTTCAGTGGTTTGACCTGTCAAATGTGCTCAACAACCCACAATGTTCATGTTCTGTTTGGTTATCAAGCAACCTACTATTCCCCACAAGACGTATTCATCAGAAACTAAACTCCTCTCCTCTGTTGATTATGGCTCGGTCATACGTACAGAACTTTCATCGTCTCTCTGTGTTAAAGGACTCCATTAACAGACACATTAGCATCTGTTTTAAAATCCCTCTCTTACTGTTGTGTTACTGACTGTGATTTTTTTTTTTGTTACATTTCTTAGAGAAAGAAGTGGCACCTGGGCTGGCAGTGTTCTTTCAGAATGCCTTCATCTTCTTTAGGTGAGTATAACATGAAACTGGACTACAATCAACTTCATAAGCAGCAGTCAAATAGAAGAGACACATGTTGCTAGATGCCCAAAACTGGCTGTACCTCTCAAACTTGACGACAGTGATTCATGTGGATACATGTAGATAATGAAAAGTTATTACATCTCCATCCATGGACCTTCCCATCATCGCTCCTAGTCCATGTCATTGTGTCCATGGGCAAAACACTTAACCCCAAATTGCTCCATGGTGTATGAATGGGTATGGATGGTTAGATAGCCCTAATGAATAGTTGCACCTTGCATGGTAGCCCCTGTCATCAGTTTATGGATTGGTGTGAATGGGTGAATGATGACATGAAGTGTTAAAGTGCTTTGAGTGTCTGACACTCAAACTGGTAAAATAGATATCTGCAGACTGTAATCTATGCAGAGAACACTTTATTTTAGCTTTTGGTCTAAAGGACCTTCATCAGAGCATACAGGGTTCAACTGGAATGGCAGGTGTAGAAACACACTAATCACATCCTAATCATTGTATGCAGAACACCTGTGCACACCCTAGTGTTAGAGGCTGCGCCTGTTAACTATAGCTTTAAAGTGCTGAATGTAGTACTGAGAGGTTCAGTGGATGCCACACTTACTCAACACAAAAAGTATAGAACAAGGGGCTATGAAGGGGTATCAGGCAGGGAGCATCATAAAACATAGATCCCAAATTCTACTTTAAATAAATTGGATTACAGCATAACACCCATATCAGAATTACAGCTCTCATATCAAACTCCTCATTGAGGCCCAACGGCTGAAGCGTATCTGTAGTGAAAATCCAAAACAGCTCCCTTTGGCATATCTTTCTTTCCATATCCCCCCCCCCTCTTGGCAATTTAATATGTACAATGCCCTGGAATCGAAGAGAGATAGGGTGTGAATATTCATTGAAATGACGGGCAACTGGATAGTTAACATTATTTGGCCTGATGGAGCTCTTGTGCTCACTAATACTTTGTTTTAGCTTGCGTGTTTTTTACCAATATACATCTTGTCACATGGGCATTTTAATAGATAGATTACAATTTCCATGCTGCATATGATAAAACCCTGAACAGGAAAAGTCTTGCCCGATCTTGGATGTCTGTAAGGACCTGCCTTAATGTTGGCTCGTACCAGCTTATTTTATAAATTAGGACCTCTTCTATAGACAAAGAGGGGAGGATCCTTGAACTGCAGGGTAATGCTGGATCATAGGTCAAAATAGGCCGATGTTTTAGAATATGTGCCTGAGGGGTATAGGTGGTGATAGAGGAGACAGACTCTTTTCTTTTTTGACACCTTCTGTAAAAGATCAGAGCGTGATTTTGAAAAAGCAACATGGTAGGCCTCATCAATACACTGTTGAGTGTATCCTCTGTCCGAACAGCGTTTCTCATAGCCGCAGCTTTGTCAATACATTCCTCATTAGAATGACTTTAAATCTCTGTTAGACATAACTGTGTTAAAAAATAACACAGCAAAGTGGTCTTTCCTAGAAAGTCCATTAATTATTGCTTTCAAAATATGACTTAAATTAAAGTAAATACCTCTTATCCAAATTCCCTTATAAAGTAGAAGTACTATTTAAATTTTTCACCCTTTGTTTCATATGCATCTGAGCCTATATAACTGACTCCTGGGTAAACCATATTTCAAAGCTCAGGGATGAGCACTGCTGCGTAGGAAGAATGTGTTCCTATCAGTTTCTTTTTGATATAAGGTAGTGATGAGGCTGCCAACGCATAGTTCAATCCACATATCCCAAAATGACACAGGTTTATGATCATATTCAACGGAGAACCTAAGTTCAGGTTTCATACTATTGAGGAGTTTGACAAAATCATTCAGCTCATTGCAAGTGCCTTGAAAAATTTAAAAGACGTCATCTAGGTATCTGAACAATTTAAGGGTTCTATGAAAGAAGGGGTCTCTGTTAGTTTTAAAAACATAACTGTGTTAAAAAATAACACAGCAAAGTGGTCTGAGACTAGAAAGTCCATTTACTACAGTGTACTCTATTACTTCTATTATTGCTTTCAAAATATGACTTAAATTAAAGTACATACCTCTTATCCAAATTCCCTTATAAAGTAGAAGTACTATACATATATATATATTTAAATTTTTCATGTATATATATATGTATATATATATATATATACATATATATATTTGTATATATATATATGTATATATTATATGATGGTATAAAAATTATTGATGCATTTATGTGTTTATTCCTTTAATGTTGCAGCTGGTAAAGTCGAGCTAATTTTAAGTACTAGCAGTAATTTAAATGCTTCTGGGTAGTTTACTCTAAAATAGTATACACAATTCAATAGTTAATTATGTTTTGTTTAAATGAATCTGAATCTTTCAAGTAACTAAAGCAATCAGTTGAATGTAGTGCAGTAAACAGAATATTTCCCTCTGTTAACACTGTTAACATAAATCCATTTATCCTCATTAAAGTTTTTTGGGGGGAGTTTTTCCTTATCCAATGGGAGGGTCCTGGGTCAGAGGATGTTGTGTGCTGCACAGATTGTAAAGCCCTCTGAGGCAAATTAGTAAATCAATCAAATCAAATTAATTGAATTTCATAACTGTTTTTCCAACTCTAGTCAATAAATGTGTTAGCAGTTGTGAAGTGTATATTTTCTACTTAATATAATAGTTAATACTATGAACTAATAATATTTAACATCACAATTCATAATTAATTGTTAGTTGTTTTTTCTGCAGAGATCACTGTGCCCTGATTTAGTGTTTCCCCCACCCTCTCTCTCTCTAAAGCACTCTGATCTACAAGTTTGGCCGGACTGAAGATTTATGGGGTTAGAGGGTCTTATCTTATTACTGACTATCACACAATCACACTCAAACACACACAGTCTTGAAACAGTTTTTGGAACAAGTTTTTTCAAAGCTATAAAGTTTCGACCCCAGACACACACATGGATTCACAGAGGCGGCTGTGGCTCAGTGGAGAGCAGGGTCGTCCTCCAATCAGAGGATCGGCGGTTCGGCGGGCAAGACACTTAACCCCAAATTGCTCCCGCAGGCTGTTCCTGTGGTGTATGTATGTGTATGAATGTTAGTTAGGGTCCTGATGGGCAGGTGGCACCTTGCATGGTAGCTCCTGTCATCAGTGTATGAATGGGTGTGAATGGGTGAATGATTAGTAATGTAAAAGCGCTTTGAGTGGTCGGAAGAAAAGCGCTATACAAGTACAGGCCATTACCATTACAGAATGTTTTATAACCTGCATTTGCTTTTGAAATAGAAACCCATTAGTGCTGCTCCACACACACACACACACACACACACACACACACACACACACACACACACACACACACACACACACACACACACACACACACACACACACACACACATTCACACAGAGACACACACTGCATACGTTTTGTACACTCTATATCTGTGCTGTTTTTTCAAAATGTTTGAATTTAAATGAGGGAAATTCTGGTTTGTTATTGAGAACTAAGGAGCCAGTTTCACTTCATCTTGTTCTTTCTCAGATGCAGAAGTGTCAATTCATGTCATCATGTGTTTAGTATGTTGAGGGTTACAATGTAAATACACTGTAATGAATGAGAAAGTAAACACACCACCACCGGGGTGTGTTTACACTTGCTGTCTCTACTTACGCTGCTCATATTGTATGCTTGTATGTGAGATAATTTCATACACTGGATGATAATGTATTTTAGATGATAAGAGTTTTTTTCATGGGTCATTCTGCCTCAGGTGGAAGTGTGTTTTTACTAAATCTGTTTTGTCTTCTTGTACTTGCTCCTTGATAAGCTCTGCTTTCTACCAGAAAATGTTATGTAAAGTGAGGTGTAAGTATTCAGACAGTTAGATCTTTTGCCGCCATTTAAAGAATTTAGGTATATACCAAATCTTGTGAAACTATTATTAATACAGTTATGTATTATTAAAAGACTTGTACTTGCTATCATATGTAGTGTTCATATGTGTCTATTTGCATGGGCTAAAACTACTGTGGAAAAACCAGGGCTTTGGGATTATTTCCTTTTTTCCCTACACCTTTTTAATCATTTGTGTAACTTGTCAAAAGCTTTAAACGTGAAAAATAAAGACAATGTTTGCTTAAAGAATGCTGTAGATAATTATCCGTATCCATCCATTTAGCTGTCAAAGAGAAGCAGAGAACCATTTGTTTGTTAGAATGCAGCTGGAAGAGAGGGTGTGACCTGCTGTTTGAGGAGATGAAAACTGTTGGACATTGTTTCCTTTTTATAAGAACCCTTGAGAATCTGTAAAGGGGAAATGATGACTCAGCCTCCTATATACATGAGTCTACTCAAAGTGGCTTTACTCAGTGATGATACGTTTTGGGTTTTACTGAAGAAAGCCCACTGCTAAGATTTTACATGAAATGCATTCCAAGCCTGCTAATCATGTATGTCATAAATACAGCTGTCCCAATACCAAACCACATACTAATTCTAAGCAAGTTTGAGAATGTAGACTGTTCACAGTGGACAAAATTAAGTTTACTCAAAGAGAAAAGAGACATCAAGAGACCACAATTATGACAATTTTATTTTATTTCTTTTTAATTTAAAATTAAAACATTAATCATCTTGAAATCCCTAGTTTGAATAGAAACACAAGTATAAATGTAAACACTATTAAGAATAGAAAACATTTGTGAATAGAAAACACTATCATGAAAGGAAAACAATATTATAAATGTAAAGGGCATGAAGCTTGTTATCATTTCGGTAAATCTGGCTATAAGAGCATTCACATAAAGGGGCGTTTGCAGCATCTGACCAATCACAAACATGGATAAACTGGCTGTCAGCAGGATAGCGCATTTTACTTAGAAAGATTAAACTATAATATCAGAGAAATACAAAGAAGTCATGGTGAATGTGCAAATTAATAGATTTATATTATCACTGCTTCATCTAGAGCACAATAGATTCAATTCAATTTATTTTGTATAGCCCAAAATCACAAATTCGCCTCAGAGGGGTTTACAATCTGTACACATACGACATCCTCTGTCCCAGAACCCTCACATCGGCACAGGAAAAATCCCCTAAATAAACCCTTTAACAGGGAGAAAAAAGGAAGAAACTTATGGGAGAGCCACGAAAGATCTGACGTACACAGAGGAGGGATCCTTCTCCCAGGATGGACAGAATGCAATAGATGTCATGTGGACAGAATGAACAACATAACAGAGTTACAACACGTTCAATGTATATGACATAAATGATTCATATAATCACAGTAGTAAGCAGAGTAATGAAGGAAAAAATAATTAAGACTACTTATAATACCAGCAGCATTGACTATAGTAGAATTGAAATAATGATATAGGGAATAGTAATAGTAATGTGACTAATAATAATAATAAGGATAGTAGCAGTAGGTGTCAGCAGGGCCCCAGCAGGAGGCATGACCATGGTCTAGGTACAGCCACAATTTATGGAAACCTGCGAGGTGAGAAAGCACAGAGACTCCAGGGTAGAAGCAAACCCAATAAGCGTAATAGTACAGGGAATAATAATAGTAATGTGACTAATAATAATAGTGGTAGTAGCAGTGGGTTTCAGCAGGGCCCCAGCAGGAGGCACAACCACAGTCCAGATATAACCCCGATTCATGGAAACCTGCAAGGTGAGAAAGCACAAGGACTCTGGGGAAGAAGCAAAGTCAGTATTGTGCATAAATAGGACATGAATACATAAAGATAAAGATGGAGGGAGAGAAGAGAAGAGGAGAGAGGAGCTCAGTGTATCCTAGGTAGTCCCCCGGCAGTTTAGGCCTATAGCAGCAAATCTAGGGGCTGGACCAGAGGAACCTGAGCCAGCCCTAACTATAAGCGCTATTTAAAAGGAAGGTCTTAAGCCTACTCTTAAAAAGTGGTGAGTGTGTGTACCCCGCGGACTGAAACTGGAACCTGGTTCCACAGAAGAGGAGCCTGATAACTGAAGGCTCTGGCTCCCATCCTACTTTTATATACTCTAGGAAGCACAAGTAACCCTGCATTGAGGGAGCGCAGCTCTCTAGTTGGGTAATATGGAACTATAAGTTCCTTTAGATAAGACGGTGCCTGGCCAGTTAGAGCTTTGTAGGTGAGTAGAAGAATTTTAAATTCTATTCTTGATTTAACAGGGAGCCGGTGCAGAGAAGTTAATACCGGAGTAATATGATCTCTTCGCTTAGTTTTTGTTAGAACACATGCTGCAGCATTCTCGATCAACTGGAGGGATTTAAGAGACTTATTAGAGCAGCCTGATAATAAGGAATTGCATTAATCTATTCTAGAGGTAACAAATTCATGTAACTAGTTTTTCTGCATCGCTTTGAGACAGGATTTGCCTGTTTTTTGAAATGTTACATAAATGAAAAAAGGCTGTCCTTGAAATTTGTTTTATATAAGAGTTAAAAGACAGATCCTGATCAAAGATAACTCTGAGGCTTTTTACGGTAGTGCTGGATGCCAGAGCAATGCCATCTAGAGAAACTATATTGTTAGATAATTGATTTCGAAGGTGATCAGGGCCTGGTAGAATAACTTCAGTTTTGTCGGAGTTTCCATCCAGGTTTTTATGTCCTTAAAACATGCTTGAAGTTTAGAGAACTGGTTAGTTTCGTCTGGCTTAATCGATAGATATAATTGGGTATCATCTGCATAACAATGAAAATGTATTGAGTGTTTTCTGATAATATTCCCTAAAGGAAGAATATATAATGTGAATAAAATTGGTCCAAGAACAGACCTGTGGTGGCCTGTTCTTTGTACCGCTTCTATGTTGTGCCACTTTACGGGGCTCCGTTTCTTGACTCGCACGTTAAACAGTCCAAATCAAAACTCTGCAGACGCTGATTCCATTGCTGTCATCTGATCGATTTATTTACACTTTCATCCATTCATAAGTCAAAAGAATATATTTGGATCACCTAAATATATCAGCAAATGGAAAGAATATTATTTGTAATCAAAACAAGGAAATACGGCTCTAACAAGACCCTTGTGGAACTCTGTGACTGACTTTGGTTTTCATCGAGGTTTCATCGTTTAAATATACAAACTGAGATTGGTCTGATAAATACTACTTAAACCAGCTAAGTGCTGTTCCTTTAATGCCTATTAGATGCTCCAGTCTTTGTAATAAGATCTGATGGTCAATGGTGTCAAACGCAGCACTAAGGTCTAACAATACAAGTACAGAGACAAGTCCTTTGTCTGATGCAATTAGAAAGTCAATCGTAATTTTCACCAGTGCTGTCTCTGTGCTATGATGCACTCTAAATCCTGACTGAAAATCTGACTATAATTAGGCAGCATGTGTATTCTGTTTAATGGTAAATGGACTGTACTTGTATAGCTCTTTTCTAGTCTTCCAACCACTCAAAGCGATTTAACACTACATCTCATCATTCTCCCATTCATACACTGATGGCAGGGGCTAACATGCAAAGGGCCTCCTTCCCATCAGGATCTATAACTAACATTCATACAACATTCACACACCGATGGCACAGCCTTCGGGATCAAACCGTCGATCCTCTGATTGGAGGACCACCCGGCTCTACCACTGAGCCACAGTCCCCCCATTAAACTAATGTGTTATTTAGATGTATTCTTATTCCTTCAGCTGCAACCCTGGCAGTGTGAAATCGATTTGGTGGCAAATAAAAAATAAAATAAAACCATAAATCTATGCAGTAAGAAGTTTTCCATCCATAATTTATAATGACCCACAGCATTAAAAAAAAGGCACCAGAGAAAAGGAATGCAGCATCCAGTCTGTGACAGCAAGACACGACTCGTCACACTGCAACACACGGCTCAAGAAGCTGACACACATGATGAATATATGATATGAATATATGATTTGAATATATACAGATTTTTCTAAATGCTACCAAGTCTGTTTCACACTGCTTGGGTTACAGATGAAAGAATAAGACAGAAATATTGTCACACACAAGATCAGAATACATCTGCAACACAGTCATTTACCAGAACACACAATAGTAATTAAAGAGATAAAGATAAGAGATAAAGGTTCATTGTAGTGAACAACGAAATTCCGTTTGGCAGCTCTCAGCTAGCCAGCAGCAGTGTATAATAGTAATAATAATAATAACAACAATGTACAAGATAAAAATATACAAAAGGAATTAAAAAAAAACGTTACTATGTACTTTCGTGCTCTAGATGAAGCTGTGATGTTATGAATCTGTTAATTTACACATTCTCACAGTCAGTGATTTATTGTCAGCTGACCTTTTTTGTGTCTGTTTAGACTGTGTTACTTCTAATCTGGATATGACTTTTACTTCTTCGTATTTATGTAATAATATCTAACCATCCACGTACAGAGCTCTTATTGGTAAGTAGGTGCTGCTGTTGTACGAGTTGATCTCTTATCTCCAACATCACATGCTCCTGAGCAGTAACCATGGTGATCTACCAGGTAAGAGGTGAACCACTGGCCAAGTGCTTGAAGTTACTTCACTAACCCTAAATCCTGCTTCCTACTACAGGCCTTAGTATGATACAAGACACTAGTATGAAAAGAAAACTCTAGTATTATATCTCAATTCTATATATATATGTATATATATATCTCCATCAAATATGTAAAATCTACAGGCGATCCTGAGATTTCATGTTCAGGAGAATGGGAAACATGATGTGGCCGGCCTAGAGGCATAAAAATACAACTGTGTTCGTCTTTGCTGACATGTTAATTAAGTAGTTTGTACCATGTGTTTGCCTTTCATGCTAAAGAATAAAGAGCTTTTAAATTTGTTTTGTATTTCTAAAGGGACAGTTCAATCAAATTACAAAAATAAATAAAAGATAGATTATTTTCTATTTTACCTGGAGCGAAATCAATCCATGCTGAGAGCTTATCTGTTGTGTGTCAGGGTTTTGAGATATCTGTCTCAGAAAGGTTGGCATCAGTACAATGAAGGTGTACTCTTTTTTTTGAATTAGAAACAGTGTTCCAGAGTAGGACACTGTTCTGGGAACTGAGAACTTTCTCTGCGAGAAAAAGCTCTTATGGAGACTGACAGTGTGTTGTTGAGCAACTCAAACTGAAAACTAAAGGAAGAGATGTTCCATTAACAGGCCTTTCAAAACCAAAACTCTATGCAGGGCCAAACATTTCAAGGGGTTAAATGAGACATGTGGTGATCTAGGTGACCTGACCATTTACATTTTCATCAGACACAAGTAGAAGACAGAGCGACCCAGCCAGCTGGCCTGCAATGTAATGACACTTGATGTTAATGAGTCCAAATCACAAAGCCTTCAGTCTCAATAGTCATTTATTGTGAGTCAGTGTCAGACTGCAAAAAGGCCAAGAGCAAAAGCATGCAACATCCTACTAAGGGATACACATTATTTGCACTCAACGCCTCAGAATGTTTCGGATCACTGTACGACATGTATGGCAATGTTGAGATGGAGAAAAAAACGTGGTAACGACAAAAGCAACATCATGATAGTCAGAAAATCCAGACTGTTGGACATAGAACAGAAAGTGCCAGAATAGTGTTCAATATGATTCAACAATAAAGACAACCCTTTCTGACTTGAAAATCTGTGCCAATGCCTTTGCTTCTTATGTCCATTTTGTAGTTGTTGTCATAACTTATTTAGGATTGACTGAAGATCAATTCCCCGCTCCCAGTAGTGAGCTCACATGATGCAACAGAGACCATTTCTGAGACTTCACTCTGAACCTCATGCTCTTCTTGCAGAATGGCTTCAGGTCAGAAGTTTATTGATTGATTCAGACGTGTAAAAAGATATGCAGGAGTTACAGGCAAAATCTTCCTCAAAAATCACAGATTCTACAGAGTGCTAATTCTGACAGAGCTTTGCCACATTTAAGGAATACGGGGTTTATTGAATCAAGCAGAGAAAATAGAAAATAGAAAATAAAAAAAGCTTGAGTGTCTGGTTGTTTCGTGACAAAACAAAACAAAACTTAGTTAGTGCTATAAGCATTATTATCTGGATCATTAATATTTGTAATGCTAACTTCTTACCTAAAAGTGCAAAGAAATGTAAGTGATTGCTTTGTAATCAACTAAAGTACAACATAAAAACATTAAGACTGTACACTTTGCTCAAAGAAAGGACCTGTGGTGACCTTCCCTAAAACTAGTGTCAGTCAGACGTTCATGTGGCACTGATCCTGATTGCTGTCTGCATGTGGGTTGAACTATGAGCTGAGTAATGTCAATTGTGTCTGTCCATAGGTCCACACAGCCATGTACTACTCTTCATACACATATCCAATTATTTTCTTGGAATTTATAAGTATTTCACAGATGGATGCTAATATAAATGATGCAGAAGGGCAAATCTAGCTTTTTTGATCAATTTGGCACACACATTTCTGTGAATCCGAAAATGTTTCTTAATTTTGGACCTCAGTGTTTATGTTACATTTTGCTAGAATTCTTGCACCTATAGATCGCCAAATGAGAGCGGGGATCACAAACAGTGTGGAGCTAATTAACTCCAGTGGTCTGGAGAGTGGTTCTGCCTTTTCTCTCCCTTATCCCAGAAATTAAGTTTGTGGCACCAGAATCCATATGAGCAGAAAGTCTGGCTTCAGGGAGAAGCAGACCAGATATAAATATGTGGGAGTCCCTCAACAGTTCAATCCTCAGGTCTGATCCCCACACAGCAGAGTACCAAGGCCACAGAGAGGAGGTGTAGTGCAGAAGTAGGTGGAGGGAAACTGCTTTCATTCTCCGGGCTCCTCTTGGGAAATGGAAGAAATGACATGGTATTGCTCGTCTGTGGGGCTGCTGCTGTAGAAGTGATTCTCAGAAAATGGCTCGAGAAAGAACTAGAGGGGGGAAAAAAAAAAAATAGAAAGCTGATACCTGGAAAATACTGTAGGCAATATGCACAATGTGATAACTACATGTGAGTTGTAGGAAAACATCAACTGCACTTAAAAGTTGTTGGAAAGTTGGATGTTGATATCCTGTTTGCACTGACCCAATTGGTGCCGTCTTATACACAGTCTAAATACAGTGTGACCTGGGGCTCGTTCCATAAAGCCAGCAGAGAAAAGTTGGAGTTAACGTCTAAGACCTGACTTGAATGAACCGAAGAACTCAATCGTGGCTAAATGGTTCCATAAAGGTCAATTCAAGTTCACGCCATCAGGCATTATTGGGTGTGCACACTATTCTTAAGCAAGTGATGTAGAACACTGTGATCAAATATCAAATCAGTCAGTGGAGTAGGGTGGAGCCAGATGACAGTAATCAGAGGTCTATGTGTCTCTCTTTTAACATTGTTTTGAATGTATTAAACATTTAAAAACATGGTTTCTTCTCCGGAAAATTAAGGATTTGGATAGTTAATTTCTGCTCAATATCTATTGGGGTAATTTAGATTAAGAATTAACCTTTGTTATCATATGCCATATATTCAAACACTTATGTAGGTTGATATCTTATTCAAGTTCATTTTCTATAAACTTAAATTTTCTGGTTGACAGTGGTTAATAAAGTCGTTGAGCAACAACATTAGCCTGGCCCCGACCAGGTTAATTTCCCAGCATAAGTTGCCGTAGTAACTGAGCTTGAACTACGTTGAATTTGTTTTATGAAGGAATGAACTGAAAACTGAGCTAAACCTGGTTTATCTGGTAAACTGGCTTGATGGAAGGGGTCTGTGTGGTGAATGTGTTTAACTGCGTCGGTGCTCACGTCGTCTGGGATGTGGTATGGAGGTTGCAGCCATCGCTTGATTCTCTCACGCTGGAAGATGAGGAAGTATGCTGTCACCGGTATCAGAATGAGCAGGAAGACCACAGGCAGTACAGCAGCTACTATCTGCGATTTGGGGTTTTCGCCTGGGAAATGCGTGCACCCATGAGAGAGAGAGAGAGAGAGAGAGAGAGAGAGAGAGAGAGAGAGAGAGAGAGAGAGAGAGAGTCCATTACAACTCTTATGATGTTCTGACCTGAGAGGATTTTACTTTAATCTTAAAGCCCGAAACTTTTTGTGTCTCTTTTTGGCTGTGAATACAAGCTACAACTCACTTGTCATACGAGACTCAGAAGAGAGACTTGTAAATTAACTTAATGAATATACATTGAAGATGAACGTGTAATCAGCTCCACTTTCATTTAATGGCTGTGTGGTAATAACCACATCCCAACAACATCTGCACGGAATGTTTCAACACTTTCTTCCCGGTGTGTTCAAGGAAGCTCGGATATAAAAGTTTGAAAGACTCATCATTATGTTCATGTATATTAACAAAGCATTTACTTTAATACTTTTTTTTTTACGACCAGAGTTTGGAAGTCAGTGCCTCATGAAATACAGCATCATGGCAGACTTTGTGAAATGGTCGCTGCTTGCAGCTGCATTAACGTGCAACCAGGTTATGAATGTTTACTGTGATAGGTGTCTTAACAGTACAACCCAAACCATTAGCTGTTAGGTGGACAGTGAATCAAAGTAGAAACTCATTGTATATTCTGGAAAAACAAAAACAAGCAACACAGCAAATTTGGTTCTTAAATTAAACATTTTTTTTGTGTGGCTTTACAACTTTTGTAGCAGCAGCAGCAGCAGCAACAACAAACATGGTCTTACTTGACTGAAGCATGACACACTGAGTACAGGTGGCAGGTCCAAAGGGCTTCTCAAAGCGAAGGAACTGCACCTCTGCACAGTAACGCTGTCCCCCCTGCAGCTCACGCAGGGTCACTGAGGCCAAAGCATCTGCATACTTTTGTTGAAGAGTGGGGGAAAAAAAATAAGACATATTACAGATATAAGGACCATATTACAATATTACACTTAACAAATACTGTTTCACACTTGTGATTATCTACATAAAAGGAACAATTGAGATGATTGTCTTATTAAAAAAAACAGTATAATAATATATCAACTGTATATTATGGAAAGGTTGTCACTTTCCCTCAAAGCCAAATTACATATTTCTTTTCTTAATTGAGACCAAGTGGACTGAGGACAATAAACATATAAGGTCTTGCTGACTTGATAGAATAAATGAGTGAGAATTTAATGGGATTTATTTTATCGCTTTATCGTTTGTTTTTTTGTTGTTCTGTTTTTGAAAATATCTAAACTTCCCATGTTCAAATTCTCATTATCACAGCTAATTTAAAAAGGAACCTCTGGAAGAGCCAGGCAGTAAAACAGTTAGCAAACCTTCTGCAATTTGTTTTTTTGCTTTAAGTCTGCACAATTCTATGTGAATCTACTTGCAGTATTAATGATACTATGTATAATGATGAATGTGAAATAAATGTTTTCCCAAAATCAAAAAAGAAAGAAAGGACAAGAAAGTTTGAAGAGATTTCCTATTTTCATCCAATGTTGGTCATTAGAAAAGACAGGAAGCAGCCTGAAAGTAACAGGCCGTTCTTGGACCAAACAGCCAAACGGGAAATGTTGAAACCAGGCGTGTCGGCAGCTAGCCCAGACTACGATTCTATCTTCAGGAAATGTATATTTTTCTCCACACTTCAGCCTTCTGGACAAACAAAGCTGACATTGTTAAAAAAATTAAGATAAATAAGACAACTTCCTGTTGTACTAACTCTCTCTCTGTGATCACTCATTTTCCAATCTGCAGATCAGTCAATACAGCTGTTGACATTAATCTGTAATGTTTAAATTGGCAGACCACTTCACAACTATTAAGTAGAGACTGGTCAACTAAAGAATGCCTGGTAAACAGGTAGCATTCATGAGTCATTATTATCAAAACATTAATTATAATTTGGTTGTCCATCAACGGGAATAACCATCTAGTACTGAATGAGTTTATAAAACACAGTATACATGTATGTGATCCTGGAGAGGAGGAGGGGACTGAACTGAGGTTTGACCCGCTGAGACTCAGCGCTGTAACCACTGTCCCTCCCACTGCTCCTCACAGGCTGGCTGTCTTTAACACTTCTGTTGTTAGCTGACCAAAATGACAGGAAGAAGAGATTTAGCCTTTTGTGTAATGTGCAAGAGATCAGCATTTCCAACATGAACAGTTTGGTGTGAACAGAGTCTTGGATCACCTAGAGAACACAGACAACCAGAAGCAACAGCCTGTGTATCCTGCTAAACTGACATGGCTCCTCTCACCTGTCGGGGCTCTCCCTCCTTGCCGTAATAAACCCTGTGTTTTGCGTGGTCTCCATACTCCCGAACCAAACTGTGGTTCCTGTTCAAATGTACAGTCAGGGAGCCCGGCCCCACAATCAGACGGATTTCTGGAGTACAGGAGTGACCTTAACGAGCAGAGCAGATAGGAGTGTTGACTTAATCGGGACAGAACCACATCATCTGTCCTCTGTTAATACTGTAGATGTGAGATCTCCTATTTCAGACCTAATGAACAACAAGTCAATCAAGCACAATGGTTTTAATAAAGTTATGAAAGCTTACTATGGGTTTGTTAAGCTTTTGACACCTCACACGATGGTTAGGTAGGTTAACATCTTGACTTAGAAAACTTTAATCTCCCCAAACAGGAAAGTAGTTGTACAGTAAACAATTAACATATTGACAAAATTAAAACACAGAACATTAGAGTCAGCAACTAAAGTCAATGTTCATGCCCTTTAATAAATAGGACATCATTTGCACAACCCTATGTATTGCTCTGGGCCCTATGTTGCACAACACCCTGCCACGTGTTAAATTAGGCTTCTGCCAAAGGAACGAAGGATTTGATTGGTTCGTTCTTAGGATATCTGTATCTGCGACCAGAAGGGAGGGTTTGGAAATTTCCTGAAGGTGAAGGAGATGTATCCAGGCAGACTGTCAGCTGAGCAGGTACAGGTGGTGCAGTTGAGACTGCTGCACCCACATGATCAATCCCTTTTCCCCAACAGATTGTGATGAAGCGTCTCAGAGTGTTTTGTGTAATAAGCCGTCCTATGGGTCAGGTTAGCATGGTAGAAAAACATGTCTAAACTCAAAGGTGTTAGACATGCTCATATAAAGGTGTGTGGCCTCACACTAATGAATTAACTAATTTAGGAGTGGGCCATGTTCAAAGTGGTGCTCCTCCAAAGGCTGACCAAGGCGGTGTCATACGCAAACACTGCACAATAGAAACTGTGGAGGACGGGGACTGAAATCATTCCTTTCCTGATTGTGTATTAGGGCATGTCTACACTTACCCGTTTTCATTTGAATCCGAACATCTTTTGCTGCGTTTGCACCGAGCGTCCACACTATACCGGAGTTTTAGGGCACGGAAAACGGAGGAATTTGAAAACGCTCCCAAGGACGGATAAGTTTGAAAAAAAAAATGTTTTCCTGATAGTGTGGATGGCGGAAAACGAAGCAGTTCGAAAACGATGTCAACATGGATAACTGATTACGGGCGTTGCTGACCATGCTGTCTTTACTAGCAGCTGTGCAGTTCAATTCTGCATTTTATAATTCTACTAGGGCCGACATGCAGAGGAAGCAGCCGTTATCAGCCCTCCGGAACGGACTTCTGAAGTCACGGTTTGAGGCTTTGAGGAGAGCGCTGGACGCAAAACGGAGGACTTTCCTTTTCTAATTAATGCTTATTTTGTTCTCCAGAACTATTGTGAAGTTCACAAATAACCAAATAACAAAGCCGAGAGGAAACGAGTGAGAGATGTGTGTGGACCAAATGTATGGACCCATAATCTAGTCAACTTCGTTTAGTAACTGTTCATTTTAAAGTAAATTTGCTGTCTGTGTGGGAGAGATAGAGTTAGACCTACAGTGTTGTAACTAAACTTGAAAAATAAAACTTCTAAAAACTTCCACGAAATTTGTTATTAAAAGAGTAGTGTAATCTCATTATCTGTAACCAAGCAACCAATGAACTTCCTATTTACACCGGCACGCGCATGCCCAGTGTACGTGAATAGTCATGTGATATTCGTTTTACAGGGGAGCAAGTCTGGACGCACATAATTTCAAAAACGATGCTGAAACGCATGTGTGGAGGGAGATCGTTTTTGTTTTAAAACCCTGGTTTCATTTGAAAACGGGTTAATGTAGACATGCCATTAGACCAGTCAGACCACTCAAAACCATGGAACACAACAGTGGTAGTAATATGACAGTACTAACGTGTGTTTTAGATTCGTGCTACATTTACAATATTATGAAAGGCAATACCACAGCATCAATCCCAGCATGCATTGAGAACTTGTTGTACGAAGAATACACCAGCTAAACTGCTGCACTCTGTCGGGTCCTGGGTTCTTACCATGTTTGCTACAGGCTTCGACCGATGTCGAGGTCAGCCCACGTCTCTCTGCTTGGACACGTAGCATAACACAGCCATGCTTGTCCTCAGCTTTAGTGGAAGTAATATTACAGGAATTCAAAGATATATGGACACATGCTGGAACATTTGTCCAAACATCGCTCTGAAGCCTGAAGAAAAGGAACAGGAGATTTTAAATCAGTCCAGAATCATGATGGCAATAACCTTTATTTAAAGCTTGTAAAACATTTCAAACAGTGAAATTGAATGTGCTATATATATATATATATATATATATATATATATATATACACACACGCACACAGCGGGTAAAATAAGTATTGAACACGTCACCATTTTTCTCAGTAAATATATTTCTAAAGGTGCCATTGACATGAAATTTTCATCAGATGTTGGTAACAACCCAAGTAATCCATACATACAAAGAACAAACAAATAAGTTCAGAAATTAAGTTATGTGTAATAAAATGGAATGACACAGGGGGAAAGTATTGAACACATGAAGAAAGGGAGGTGCAAAAAGGCATGGAAAGCCAAGACACCAGCTGAAATCTATCAGTAATTAGAAAGCAATCCTGCCCCTTGTTTATAATACAAGGGGCAGGATAATTAATATCAGCTGGTTCAGTCCCAACTGATGGCCTATAAAAAGGTGTCTCATTACCAAGGTGTCACACAAGAAACATCTCATGATGGGTAAAAGCAAAGAGCTCTCTCAAGACCTTCGCAACCTTATTGTTGCAAAACATACTGATGGCATTGGTTACAGAAGGATTTCTAAACTTCTGAATGTTCCAGTGAGCACTGTTGGGGCCATAATCCGGAAGTGGAAAGAACATCATTTCACCATAAACCGGCCACGACCAGGTGCTCCTCGCAAGATTTATGAACAAGATTTAATAAAATAATTATCAAAAGAGTTGTCCAAGAGCCAAGGACCACTTGTGGAGAGCTTCATAAAGACCTGGAATTAGCAGGTACAATTGTTTCAAAGAAAACAATAAGTGATGCACTCAACCGCCGTGGCCTGTATACACGCTCACCACGTAAGACTACATTGCTGAAGAAAAAGCATGTTGAAGCTCGTTTAAAGTTTGCTGCCAACATTTAGACAAGCCTGTGAAATACCAACAAAGGCTTTTGTACGAAGTATTAAATACATTTCAGTAAGCGTGTTCAATACTTTTCCCCTGTGTGATTCCATTTTATAACACATAACTTGTTTTCTTTGTATGTATGGATTACTTGGGTTGTTACCAACATCTGGTGAAAATTTCATGTCAATAGCACCTTTAGAAATATATTTACTGAGTAAAATGGTGACGTGTTCAATACTTATTTTACCCGCTGTACATACATACATACATACATACATACATACATACATATATATATATACATACATACATATATATACATACATACATACATATATACATACATACATACATACATACATACATACATACATACATACATACATATATACATATATACATACATACATACATACATACATACATACATACATACATATATATATACATACATACATACATACATACATACATACATACATACATACATACATACATACATACATACATACATACATACATACATACATACATATATACATACATATACATACATACATATATACATACATACATACATACATACATACATACATACATACATACATACATACATACATACATACATACCACCACCATCAGACCTCACCTCTCGTACTGAACGGTGAAGGTGACATTTCCCTCCTCGGTGGTAAGAGGCCATGTCAGCAGCCAGTTGTCAACATGGACGTACCGTGGCGGTGCTGGTGGCCCCTCAGAGAGTGCTGGTGGCCCCTCAGAGAGTGCTGGTGGCCCCTCAGAGAGTGCTGGGACAGATGGGACTGGATGTGGACAGAGCAGCAAATGGGAAGATGATGTTTGACACTACAGGGCATTGGGCATATTTCCTGCAATGGTTAAAATACTTTATTTCTGTTAAGGAGAAAACGAAAGGCACCAGGTGATAATTGGATGATAAATATATGAATTCCATTCCATTAACTTGTTGGTCAACATGAAAAGAAGCTGGGAGTTTCTCAGTGAACCGTCCGTGAGAACAGAGAGCTGTTCTCTTGAGGACTAATTGTAGAACCCTAACAGGGTTTAGCGAACGTTAGCCTGGGTTAGCACACAGACACGACACACACACACAACGAGTGTTGCCTCATACCTAGAACAGAGAAGTATGGTAGATTAGTTAAAAACGAAACCACTGTTTAGGCTAACTCATTGACGTAAACGTTACCTTGGACTGCGATTAGAACACACAGGACACTGAAAAGCATCCTGACCGAGTCATTTCACAGAGAGCGACGAATCCCCGAACACTCCGGTGTTCATAGCAGCCATAATGTATCTGTAGAACAACTTTAATACGACCGGGACACTTCCTTAAAACTGGGATTGACGAAAGTCTTGGGGAATTACGCCAACCTCCTTTTTTTTTTCACGCAACGGCAGCGGACTTCCTTAAACGCCCCTTAAAGGGGACACAGGGTTCGTTCGAGGTGAGCCAGTCCTGCGCAGAATCGATCACCGACAGTTGTCATTGTTCTGTTGTTCCACAAGGTGGGGCCATTTCATTAAAATTATGGATAAATATCATCTTTCAATAAACAATATTTGTCAATGAATTTCTGACAACTTTGAAAACAATTAGCAAATCACATTTTAGCTGAAATTCCAACCCTCAAATCTTTAAAAAAAAAAAAAGAGACTATATATACTCAGTTTGTAGCATTGTATTTTTGAACACTCCAACCATTGATTCAAAGTCTTTATTTGAGGATTTTGAATCCTCCCTTATTACATTCTTCGACCAATTATGATTTTTTAAGATACTGTGTTTTGTGCCTCCATAAGTATATAACAGAGATAACCTTTTTGAGCAGGGGTGTCAAACTCAAATACACAGTGGGCCGAAATAAAGAAATTGATACAAGTCAAGGGCCAGATGGGTTCAACGTTTATTGAAAACTTATTGAAAGAACCTTAGTGCACATATTGAACCTGGAACTAACAAGGCCTATAGAGTATTGCCTATAAAACAACATTAATTATGAAATAAAAATTATAAATAATACATAAATAAATAAAAATAAAAGTAATAAAATCAGTTTCATTAATTGCTTATGGCTCTATCTGCAGTTTTTCCAGAGTAATTTCAAGTGAAAACATTTTCTACAGGCAAACAACAGCCAAAAATAATTTACTTCAAAGAAAAATCAAATGTCCTGTAGTAGCAAGAGAAAAAAAATGCAAAAAAAACTACATTAAACACTGAAAATGTCTGTTCTTATGTTATTCTTTCTCCGCACAGAAGACACACAGCTTTGCCCTTTACATCCGCGAACATATACTGTGCCTCCCACCTGTCTTGAAAACTCCTGTTTTCAAATTCCACCTTTCGTTTAGCCTTTTTTTGGGGAGAGGGACAGTTGAAAGTTGACACAAGTGGTATGTAATACAGACTGCGAGGCGCGCGTTCGCGGGCCCGCGATCGACGTGCCGACACACGGACAGTGCATTGTGGGATTTGTAGTATTTTGGTGGTGCGTGCGATATACCGGCGGGCCAGCTCTAATAGTAAATAGATTTTATCATGCGGGCCAAAGATAATTCATTCACGGGCCGGATGTGGCCCGCGGGCCTTGAGTTTGACACATGTGTTTTTGAGGATTTCAGGAGCAACAAAAGAGGGGCTTAAATAAACCAATTTTGATATACACTTTGGATAATAAGTTTCAAACGATAATGGAAAGGTCTCTCATATGTATCTTTTTTAGGGATTGTTTAAAAATCATCAAGAATTTCATGGTCTACCGTGTCAGATGCTGCACTTACGTCAAGACAACCAGATCTGAGACTTTACCTGCATTAGTCTCACATCCCTTACTATCTTTGTGAGTGCAGTCTCTGTGCTATGGTTAGCCCTGGAACCTGATTGGAATTTTTCTAGGATATTGTTTTAATTTAAAAAGTTATTTTTTGGTGGAAAACAAATATCTCAAGTATCTTGCTTAAAAGGGAAGCTGGGCCTCTTATTACTAAGGTTGCACAGTCTAAATTAGACTTCTTCAGTAGCGGATTCACAACAGCAATTTTGAAGGCCTCAGGAGAGACTCAAGGGATGTGTTAATTATTTTCTGTACTGGGTTTGAGATGCTATAGAAAACTTTCTGAGAGAATGATGAAGGGATGAGGTCAAGCAACAAGAGGATGGTTTGCTCAGATTAACTATTTTACAGAGTTTTGGGATTGAGATGCTGGTGAATTTGCTTCTGGGTGCTTACCTTTAATGTGGTTGAATGCACGAGTTGTGGGCAGTTTTAGCAATGCCAGCTCTGATATGAATGATTTCATTGTTAAAAAAAGTTGCAAATTCCTCATATTTGGGGCAGAGGCTTGGCTTAGAAAGTAATTTGCAGGATTCAGCAGTCTGTTAATAGTAAAAAAACAATGTTCTTGAGTTATTTTAGTTTTCTGTTGTGGAACTCAAGTCCTGTTTTCCTCCATTTTCTTTCTGCTGCTCTGCATAGTGTCTTGAGCTCATGGATAGTGTTGTCTATCCAAACAGATGTTTTAATGCATGTTTTTTTTTTAGTCTTCAGTGGGCAAACTTTGTTCAGTATGTTAGTGTCATGTAAATATTACATTCATATGTATAAATGCACACATACAAATATCGAGCACAGTATATTTTGTTCATGCTTTCACATCACACTATCACTGTGCACATTGCGGTAAATGTTATGAGTTCTCTTTGAAGGTCAAATACTCCGGTCAGGGCGTTCTAGTGCCTGGCCGTACGATGGAAAAGGAACAGAGACACATAAAGAAGGATGAGCTCATGCTGCAGAGAAACCAGATAAAGAAACCCAGTTTCACTAACTGATAAGGCCCTCAGAAAGTCTAAACCAAGAGCCGCCTTCCTTTATTAGGGACCTATCATATTCAACTCATAAAAGTCTATATAACATGATGCGCACTCTGTTTAAGCGCCTTTTAGTTGCTGAACTTCTCAGTACTGCTAGGCCCGTGCACGTATAACTGCTGGGCGATATACCCTGTTATCCTTCAATAAATGTCACATTTGTTTTAAGATGAATCCGGTGTAGAAGTCTCTCTTGTTTTCCACTCAACATTAGTCAGGTGGTTACTGAAGGCAGTAACCATTTCATTTAACGGGCAGCTTAAACCCCAATTTACCAACTCAGAGAATTTATTTTCAGCTGGAGCAGTCAGCAGAACTCTGTCAAAGAATACGCAGTCATGGTCAGAGACGGGGATATGAGATACTGAGGGATTATCAGCAGCTAACCCTTTTGACACTGCCAAATCAAGGATATTGCCATGCTGATGGTTGGCTTCCGTTACATGTTGGATAAGTACAAGGTTTTTAAGTAGGTTCATAGCAACCATAGCTTTAGAATCATCTCTGTTATTAATATGAATATTAAAATATTCATTGAAAATGATTCATGACATATTTGGTTATTATAAGAGCAGCCAGGCTGAATTCTGGAAGAAATAAGGATATCTGTTTTGGGGGCCTATAAATTGTTCAAATGAGTGATGCTTGCTCCTTGAGAACAAGGGCAAGATATTCAAAAGATGAGAACTTGCCCGGGTCCACCTTTGTGCAGGTAACATTTTTTGTAGTAAATTATTAATATGATCATTAATAAGGGATGATTTATTTTCTAGAGATCCAGCATTTAGCAGGGCTAGTTTTATTGAATTGTTTGTAGGGTCTACAGTAATTGGTGGCTGGCAGGGTATCGATATCAAATTTGAAAGGGTTACTGTGCAGGTAGATAACACTATTTGGCATTTCCCTAATCACAACATTTATGGGCAAGATTGCAGGACCGTGTGTTTTTGGTATTGAGAGTTGAGTAGGGTATGGTACCAAATCGGCATAGGAAATATTTGGGCAGCAGGGGGGGCTAGTGGTATGAACAGGAGGTAAGTTATGTATAGTAATGTTACACGCCACAAAAGCCTCTTACTTGAGAATGGTTATTGTGTTCCTTCAAATTTCTTTCTCTATTTGGGGACCAGAGCTACACTGGTTCGGCGAGCTACGCAACAAACGAACCCTCCGTATGACAGCAGGAATTAATTATTCGGAAGTTAGGCGGAATTTCTCCTTTCTACAACCTGCAAATGCCGACTTGAAAAGGAACAGAGCAGGCGTAGAAGTTATCCTTCTCTTCCTCTGAAGAATATGAAGATTCCTTCATTCTGCAAGTTAAGTGGCGGAGCACGGGGCAAGTTATCCGTTTTCTTTGACCAGCACAATTAGGGCTGTTACCTAGTTCTTTTTTTTTTTTAAAGGCACCAACGTTGTTTCACCTCCTTTTAGCAACCTAAGTCACTTTTAGCACAGAGTCAAGGTAAGCAGTAATTTATATAGCCTTGGTGACGTCATGGCCATGTCACAGGGACTTCCTGTGGTCCTCATCAAATGAGGCATCAGTATTTGGTTTGAAATAAATCTCACACATAGGGGCGATTTTGACGCCTGATGGGGGATGGCGTGGGCAAATTTCGTGGAAAGTTTTAGAAGTTTTATTTTTCAAACTTAGTGACAACACTGCAGGTTTTGCCCTATCTCTCCCACACAGTCATCAAGGTTACTTTGAAATGAACAGTTACTAAAAGAAGTTTACTAGATTATGGGTCCATACATTTGGTCAACACACGTCTCTCACTGGTTTCCTCTTGGCTTCGTTGTCTGTGTTCTCACAAGTAGCTCTTTTGGTGGCCGAAGTCTCTGTCGTGCTGGGGAGCATTTATGCTTTTGTTCCTTAACAGTTTCTGTGTGGACTTCACAATGGTTGTGCAGAACAAAATAAGCAATAATTAGAAAAGGAAAGTCCTCTGTTTTGTGTCTATCCCCCTCCCCAAAGCCGCAAACAGTGCCTTCAAATGACGGCTCCGTAGGACTGATAACGCCGCTGGACACGGCGCTCGCTAATCGCTCCAATAACAGCTGCTTCCTGAGCATGATGGCTCAGGAAGCAGCTGTTTCCCCATTTTATTAGTAGAATAATAAAATGGGGAATTTAACTTTACAACAGCTGCTAGTAAAAATAACGAGGTCACAGACACCTGTAATCCGTTATCCACGCTGAATTAACCTGGTAGTCGATCGATAATCAAGGCTGTTCAGCATGTTGACAGACTGTGGTCTCCGCTGTTGTTGTACAGTCTGATGGCAGTGGGCACAAATGAGCGTCTGAAGCGCTCCGTCCTGCTCTTTGGTAGAATCAGCCGATGGCTGAAAGAGCTGCCCAGCTGCCACAGTTCCTCATGGAGAGGGTGAGAGGGATTGTCCAGGATGGCTCCGAGTTTGCCCTTCATCCTCCTCTCACCCATGACTCCAGACTGTCCAGCTCCAGACCCACCACAGAGCTGGCTTTCCTCACCCGCTTATTGAGCTTGTTGGCATCTCTCTAAGATCCTTGAGAAAGCAATAGCAAATCAGCTGTGTGACTTTCTGCATAACAATAGTTTATTTGAGGATTTTCAGTCAGGATTTAGAGGGAATCATAGCACAGAGACGGCACTGGTGAAAATTACCAATGACCTTCTAATAGCTTCAGACAAAGGACTTGTCTCTGTACTTGTATTGTTAGACCTTAGTGCTGCATTTGATACCATTGACCATCAAATCTTATTACAGAGATTGGAGCATCTAATAGGCATTAAAGGAACCGCACTTAGCTGGTTTAAGTCGTATTTATCAGACCGATCTCAGTTTGTATATGTAAACAATGAAACCTCGATGAAAACCAAGGTCAGTCCCGAAGTTCCACAAGGGTCTGTTCTTGGACCAATTTTATTCACCTTATATATGCTTCCCTTAGGGAATATTATCAGAAAACACTCAATAAACTTTCATTGTTATGCAGATGATACCCAGTTATATCTATCGATTAAGCCAGACGAAACTAACCAGTTCTCTAAACTTCAAGCATGTCTTATGGACATAAAAACCTGGATGACCTGTAACTTCTTGATGTTAAACTCCGAAAAACTGAAGTTATTCTACTAGGCCCAGATCACCTTCGAAATCAATTATCTAACGATATAGTTTCTCTAGATGGCATTGCTCTGGCATCCAGCACTACCGTTAAGAACCTCGGAGTTATCTTTGTCTGATCTGTCTTTTAACTCTTATATAAAATAGATCTCAAGGACAGCCTTTTTTCATTTACGTAACATTTCGAAAATCAGGCAAATCCTGTCTCAAAGCGATGCAGAAAAACTAGTTCATGCATTTGTTACCTCTAGACTAGATTACTGTAACTCCTTATTATCAGGCTGCTCTAATAGGTCTCTTAGATCTTTACAGTTGATCCAGAATGCTGCAGCACATGTTCTAACAAAAACTAAGAAAAGAGATCATATTACTCCAGTATTAGCTTCTCTGCACTGGCTCCCTGTTAAATCAAGAATAGAATTTAAAATTATTCTACTCACCTACAAAGCTCTAACTGGCCAGGCACCGTCTTATCTAAAGGAACTTATAGTTCCATATTACCCAACTAGAGAGCTGCGCTCAATCAATGCTGGGTTACTTGTGCTTCCTAGAGTATATAAAAGTAGGATGGGAGCCAGAGCCTTCCGTTATCAGGCTCCTCTTCTGTGGAACCAGGTTCCAGTTTCAGTCCGGGGGGCAGACACACTCACCACTTTTAAGAGTAGGCTTAAGACCTTCCTTTTTGATAGCGCTTATAGTTAGGGCTGGTTCAGGTTCGCCTTGGTCCAGCCCCTAGATATGCTGCTATATGCCTAGACAGCCGGGGGACTACCTAGGATACACTGAGCTCCTCTCTCCTCTTCTCTCCCTCCTTCTTTATGTATTAATCTCCTATTTATGCACATTACTAATTTTGCTTCTTCCCCAGAGTCCTTGTGCTTTCTCGCCTCGCAGGTTCCCATGAATCAGGGTTATATTTGGACTGTCATCGTGACACCCACTGCTACTACCACTATCATTATTAGTCACATTACTATTATTATTCCCTGTACTATTACGCTTATTGACTTTGCTTCTACCCTGGAGTCTTTGTGCTTTCTCGCTTTGCAGGTTTCCATGAATCATTGTGGCACCTGGACCGTAGTCGTGCCTCCTGCTGTGAGCCGGCTGACACCCACTGCTACTTCGATTATTATTATTAGTCACATTACTATTACTATTCCCTATTTCAGAATTATAATTCTACTATAATTGCTGCTGTTATTATAAGTAGTCTTAATTTTTTCCTTCGTTACTCTGCTTGCTACTCCTATTATATGAATCATTTATGTCATATACATTGAATGTGTTGTAACTCTGTTATGTTGTTCATTCTGTACACATGACATCTATTGCATTCTGTCCATCCTGGGAGAAGGATCCCTCCTCTGTCACTCTCCCATAGATTTCTTCCTTTTGTCTCCCTGTTAAAGGGTTTTTTTTAGGGGAGTTTTTCCTGTGCCGATGTGAGGGTTCCGGGACAGAGGATATCACATGTGTACAGATTGTAAACCCCTCTTTTAGCTCTGTTTTTGGTCTCCACAAACTCCTAGGAGAAATATCTGCCTGTAGAGCCGCTAAATGCTCCAATATTTTCACCAACTAGTCTCTAACTGTGTCTGTCTGCTGAGCAGGTAGTGTACAGTGTTTTTTTAGAGCTTTGTTACTGAGAGAAAATGAGGTTGATGAGAGCGCAGAGACTGAAATCAAATCAGTCTTTGCAGGGTGTAAAATCAAAACAATGAGCTAAAAAGATACCAAGAACCCCCATATAACTCAGGGGACATGCAGAGTTGGTGGTAATTATTTACAATATAAAGTAATTGGTTAATAAACATATATTGATTATATTGACTAAACAATATCATCCTGCTGTCTTCTTGTTGTTCACAGAAAGATTCAACCTAATCACTCAGTATAGTCCTCCTCAGGATCGGAAAGTTTGAAACGTGATAGGAACAGAAAACTACATAAATATTCTTAAATTCTGCATTATTTGCTGAAAGTGTTATTAGAAAAGTTATTGGAAAGAGACATGTCTCTTCTTTCTCACAAAATTATGCATTTAAATACTGTCTTCTTATTATAGTATCAGTTATACATGTCCATAAAACCACCTCTATAATTGTTTTATAATTATGTTCTTTAACTGTTTTACTATCACTGAAATTAATACTTTTCTATCCATGAAAGCTCTTATGTTTTTTTTGTTAAAGGTTATGTCTAGTTGTGCTTATTGTTGTTGAGGACGCCTTTGAAAATGACGTGGTACATCTCGAGTGGTTTTCCTAAAAAAATAATTTCCACCGAAATACTTAATTTTGTAAATGACCGTGCAAAGCAGCGGTTGTGATATTAATACATTTTTTGCGTCTATCTGAGAAATCAAACTATTGATTGATCTGTAATAGGTGAGACCAGTAGCTGAGACCAATGCAAGTTACAAGAGTAAATACCGTGACTAGTCCAAGATAAACAGAAAAACAACAACAACATACGTCTCAAGACCAGACTTCAGTACTACAGGTCTGACTTTGGTTACCCATCTCTGTAAACAAGATCCTTGAACCCTAGAATCAACGTGTCCCGTTGTGACAGACTGGAGCCGTGTGTGTGTGTGTGTGTGTGTGTGTGTGTGTGTGTGTGTGTGTGTGTGTGTGTGTGTGTGTGTGTGTGTGTGTGTGTGTGTGAATTCACACGCAGTAAAGTCGCTCATTTCCACACCAAAGTTTGGTATCTGGGGGGATTTATTTCATTTTCATGATTGTCCATTAACATGGTTGCTGTAGATGTAATAGTTTATGAATGCGAGACCAGACACGTACACCGATATCACTCGAGTCACCAGTACATTGCTTAACAGTATGCTTATATACAATTTCAAGTTACAATGGACAGTGATGGGCAAGATGTTGAGGCAATGCAGATTGGAGTTAATTCAATTTAAGTATGTCTGATTAGCTTCTGACTGGCTTAAAAGACAAACAAAAACGTAAACAATGGTGACAAACATACAGGTACATACATGAAATGTGACATCTGCATTAACCCATCCAGAAGCAGTGGCTAGGGAACAGCTTTGGGTTCAGTGTCTCGCTCAAGGACACGTCAGCATACAGACAATATTAGCTGGTGATCAAACCACCAACACTGTGGCAATCTTTGCTGATGGATAAATGTGTGAGTGAAAACTTACACTTACAAGTTTTTCCATCAAAACAAAGAAACAAACATGGAAGATGGTGGAAATAATATAGCTCCAATAAAAAAATATGTGGAAAATATATTTGACACTAAATGTTATATGAACAAAAAAATGTATATAGTACCAAGATTCTATTAGAATCATAAATGGCACCATACAAATGTATTCAAATAATTGTGATAAAATGAATACAAACCTTTCTCAGAAAGACCCAGAACATATGCATATAAAATAAAAAAACATTGCTTTCATATTAGTCACTAATAAGTTGTATATGGGTATACAATCAAATTGGATTTATTTGGTGATTAGATGACAAATAGAAAAAGCAAAGGACAGAAATGAATCCCTATTTCTTCTGTTTTACACAATGAAACACAACACTTAACAAGGTGGGAAAGCAGGCCTAGCTGCTTTTGATTGAGTGTTTGACAGCAACAGCAATCCTTGTTTAGGTCAAATTATGCGTTTAAAGCTTCAGACAGCAAAATGTTACACAACAGAACAACTTCATATCTGAATGTCAGTAGGTCTAACCCTTAACTGGCAATGACCAGCACTGCTAGTGGTGCTGTTAAATTGTAACAAATTATCCTACAAGTGTTTCTATTATTTCTTTCCACCATTTTTATACCAAAGAGGGAAAGCTAAAGAACAAACAGCAGGGATGCCACGGTGAGAATATTTCCCCACCAATTAATAGAACATTTTGACAAAATCAGTGTAACCAGCTACACTGGACATTTTACAAGAACAGATTTCTCAGATGGCGCTGAATATCTGCTAAACGTTGGATGACTGTGTGTCTGGCCTCTCCTGCATGGAGCAGTCACCTTTAGTGACCATCACACCACTGAGTATCCAGGGCTCACCAATAAGGATTGCCCAGGGTAAGTGAAATGCCAGGTCGGGCTAGCAGATCTAGCAACTCAAAAATAATTAAACACAATGGGCCTCATTCACAGACTGCCAATTAGTCTATTTGACTTAATCTGCTTATGTTCAGTTAATGCTACCTAATTAGCACATTAAAGCTACTAAAGTTAACTCATTATACCAATTGGACAGTAAAAGAGATACAAACCATGATTAATGCAGACTGCTACACTGATACACTCCAATCCTCTCACCCATACTCAGTCAGAAAAGACTCCACTGTCAACAACTCGCAGCATAAAGGTTAAGACAGTGGCTGGTGGAGACGACAGGAAGGAAACGTACAACATATCATATCAGCACGAAACAGTACTTCCTTGCTGGTGCCAAAAAGTAGAGCACATGAGGATCTGTAAAGAGAAATATGTCAACAGTGAAGAAATGGAAACATGGGGCAACATCACAGCTGATCAGTTTTGTTCTTTGTGTGTGTCTGTCACACATAATCTTTTTTTTTTATGCTTTCCTCTCCTTGTTTCACAGTGACGGCTGGAGAAAAGGCACGCTGCAGATTTTACCACAAACCTGTCTTCCTTATTATCATCCTGGCCTCACGCTCTTCTCAACGAATGTATTTTTGCATGCATGCCTTCAGACGCACATGTCTACAATGCCCTCGTCAGTGATCACAAGTGGAGTCTTGAGCCCTGGAGCCATGTCCTGCATCTTCACCCGCTCCAAGTCAAAAGGGCTCTGCCCAGAGGCCCTCGCGGAGGAACGGCTGGTGTGGGGCTGCTGCAGGTTGGAGCTGCCCCCCGTGGAGTACACTCCTGAGTCTCCACTGCCACCGCTGTCCTGACGACTGTGTCTGCCACTGGAGAAGATACATTTATTCATTCACTTGCTGACAAAGACAGATTTATATTATGTGAACCCTGTGAGGTGAAACACTGGCTGAGTCACTGACACACACAAAGTCACACACAGAGTCACACACAGACAGACAGAACTACTGAGCTGATGTAGCTTTGGAGATAAACTGACCTGCTGTCAGGCTCCTGCAGGGCCTCAGGAGGAGGGTTGTGGATTTCCAGGACCGGTAGCTCCGAACAGACGGTCACCTTATCAAACAACAGCTCTGAGTCTGAATCCGGGGTGAGGAGGCGAGGAATGTCGGACCCAGATGAGTCACAAAGATACTGGAGGGAGGAGCAGGGGAGAGAGATCGACATGAGACGCTCTGGTGGAATATATAAACTTTAGCGAGATAAATTCAAAGAATTCAAACCCGGAAATGCAGCTGATTTTCTCACTTTCAAGTGTGGATAGTCAGCAGCTAGATCTATAGGCTAGAGATGTGTTCTTTCACCATCATCATCATCATTTATAGAATAATAACAAAACCCATGTTCTCTCTTTAAATGTCAGAAATGTCAAAAACTAGATTTGCCTGCTGTCTGCACACAGCTAAAGCTCCTGTGTTCTGTGGCTGCATACCTGGAAGGGTGTAGGCAGCTGGACGGACGGGAACAACGTTGCCTTAAGAGTCTTGTAGCACCAAAAGGAGCTGTAGATTGAGAGCAGCATGACCAGGAAGCAGATCACCAAAGAGACCAGGAAGTAGCCGAAGATCTGCCACCACAGAGTGGCACCTGTTAAATTTACACAGGTACATAGATTATATCATATTTGAGTATAGTTGCATCTGTCATCACCCACACAGACTGACACTGGAGAATACAAACATGGAGAAATTAATGTATTAGAGGTTACAGATGCCTCTGCAGCATTCTTTGTTACATGTGACTTGCTATTTCAATCCCAAACCAGATATTTTAGCAAGGATGAAACATCAGCACACAGACCTCATGGAGTCCCAAACGGCACTCTGCATCCAGCTCTGTCACCAGCCTCAACATGTTGAGCGGTTTAGACTGACAGTTAAGGCCTGGTCACATAGGAAAGTGGTCCAGCAAAATGAATCAGCATGTTGTGACCAGCCCTCTGGAGCCAAAGTGAAAACACGTGCCACCCCTCACACAATAAGATTGACTTGAAATTTGACTCACAAGATAAATGTCCTATTGCCAATATTTTTTTAAATCCCCTCCTAAACCATACCCTTGTTTGCTACCAAATTTTCTGAGGAGTAAAAATAGGAATATTATTATCAGAAGTTATCAAAATCTGTGGACATCTTTAAAATTAGTTTTTGAGATCAGACCAATGAACTTCAAACATGCGTGGCTCAGCACATAAACAGACTTAGATCAACAACCCTTAGGCCAATCTCCCAAAAACTAGCACATGTCCACAAGAGTGACTGACACATTCTCTGAAAGTTGTATTAAAAAACCCCACCGGGGCGTTACTAATGCAAAAAGGGGCGTGGCCTAACACGAATCGGACGTTAAAACAGAAACATTTTGTCCAATCATCACATAACTTGCAGGATATGTCTACGAGAGAATCTGAAACATACCTTTACAATCATCCTCCAGGATGCCATACAAATGTGACAGTTTCAGAAGACAGGTTAAACAAACTCTGGGCCGGACCCTGAACTCCTAGTTGACAAACCCTGAGATGTAAAAAATCAGTCTTTGGTTCCAAAACATCTGATCAGAGTTTGATCAATCAACTCTGAGTTTGTTCACCTGGAGTTTAGCTCTTGTGTGGTGAATAAAAAAATGCCATCTTCAATGGAGCTCTGATATCATGAGTCACCATAGCAACAGGTAAACAAAAGGAAGAGCCTCCATTTTAATTTAGTGGATTTAGAGAGATTAATGCAGACCAGCTATGTATGGACTGTGCACATTTATCTTTAAACAAGATCCCGAGTCAGAGAGGGGAAAAGTGTCAATAAGTGATCACAATAATGTTTTAAAGATTATTGTCCATTAATTCATCATTTAACAGACTATGATAAAGTGGTGAAATCTGCCTGTGTATTAGACTGTAGCCTACATTACATCTTAGATTTGTTCAGCTGTAATCTGAGGGGGACAAAACACGGGAGCAGACAACTGAAGAGGAAAAGTATAGTGCAGTACAGGATATACCCTCTGAAGTACAGTAAACCTTCAATATACGCTTTGACACAGACTGAATGAATGAGGAAATAAAACAGCACGTCTGTCTCTGTAAGAGGGAGGAGACAGTGTTAAAAACACCTGCCAGTGGTTTGGTTAGGTTAGGTTCACAGAGTAAATTACCATGGTAACAGACCCAGAGTTTAAGTTACTTCTCTTTCTGAAACTAAAAAAATCTTCTTCACTAAACCTGCTTTGTGCAAATTTAGCCATAAACTAAATCCAATTCAATTAATTTCAATCTATTTTGTATAGCCCAAAATCACAAATTAGCCTCAGAGGTCTTTACAATCTGTAAAAAAAATAAGACATCTTCTGTCCTGGGATCCTCAACATCAACACAGGAAAAACTCCCCTAAACAAAAACCTTAACAGGGAAAAAAGAAACCTATGGGAGAGCAACAGAGGAGGGGTCCTTCTCCCAGGATGGACAGGATGCAATAGATGTGTACAGAATAAATCAATAACAATTTATCCAAACATTACCAAACTTGCAGAATATTTTAATTAAGATGTTAAAACATGCCCCAAAAAATGCCAAGACTTATGACTGGCGGGACTTTGAGTCTGCAAGCCGGAGACCCATCTGCTTCTTAAAGCTTTGATTTTGATCCCAGGTCTTTATGCTATCGTGACATTTTCACAATTTTGGCATAGACTTGGTACCGAAGTAAAAGGTTTACATGACATCCCTAATTTGGACAACAGAAATTTGTGGAATGACTTATTAATAATATTAACACAATATGTCCCACCCATATATGATAATACATAACATTGAGTTAATACCCTGCCTTTTAATGTGTGTACTTTACTACTCGGTCCAGACCACTGTACTGCAGCCCACCACTTTATAGAATATTCCCAGCATCGGGCAGTTACCTTCGGTCTGCATGCAGCGGGGTGAGGTGAAGCTGCTGTTCTTGCTGTAGAAGTCGTTGCATGACTGGATGCTCACACAGTAACAAGTCCAGGCCTTCAGGTTTGGCAAAGTCACCATGTTAGCACTGCTTTTCACCATCTGATTTCTTAAGGCCTGAAGGACAGATGGGAGAGGTGAGAACTTTAGGGAGGCTACTTCACTTAGCTGGGCCTCCTAACACAAGGTGTCTATTCAGATGACCATTACAGTCACTTTATAGCTATATTTTAGAGACTATCAAAAATCTGTGAAAAAAAACCTTTAACAGGGAGACAAAAGGAAGAAACCTATGGGAGAGCGACAGAGGAGGGATCCTTCTCCCAGGATGGACAGAATGCAATAAATGTCATGTGTACAGAATGAACAAAATAACAGAGTTACAACACATTCAATGTATATGACATAAATGATTCATATAATCGTATGGTGGCATAATAGTATTTTGCCACCATTGTCTCACAAAATCCTATTGGAAACACAGCGTTTGGGCATACTGTGTTGACCCCATGCAAAAACAGGAAGCGGGATAGTAGCAGTGCAAGTATTCAACTGAGATTCTTCAAAAAGTAATAATTAACTGTGTATATCTCTGCAGCACATGCAATTTTAACGCACGGGCAAATGTGATGATATTAATGTTCTAGGCTGTTCATAATGCTGTTTTTTTTAAAAAATCTTTTGTGCATGCTGTGGCTTTCATCCAAGTCATTAGACAGACTCGTCAGCTCTGCTTCAACTCTGGGTTATTTTAAGACGTACTTTAGTAACCTGCGTCTTCCTCGTCAAACCAGTTAAACACATACATACTGGCTGCATTATATAATAGCAGGTGGCAGAAAAGAATTGTGCGATAAAAGAACTCGTGCTCTGTTATGTGAGATTCACCTGCCTTGTTGCACAGACAGGAAACAGCTCTGCAAGCCGTACAGGCCACAAGTTTAAACCAACAAAACAACCCCCTGCTGAATATGCAGAAACACAGAAACCAGGTGCTTTGCTGGAGTGTGAGCGTACCACTTGATATTGTGGCTGCTGCACTTTCGGGTTTAACCAGGTGTCTTTAGGGACTGAAACGATAAAAAGGGAAGTGGGAAACTTGGGTATTTCCGCCCGATGTAAAATGTTTGTGTGGATATGTCTATCAGTATGACAATCCATCCATCCATCATCCATCCATCCATCTTCCGTAACCGCTTATCCAGTTAAGGGTCGCGGGGGTGCTGGAGCCGATCCCAGCTGTCAATGGGCGAAGGCAGGGTACACCCTGGACAGGTCGCCAGCCTATCACAGGGCTATGACAATATCAATCGATATTAAATAGATCTGCTATACAAACAAGGCTGCTAAAAGTATGCAAGACACCTGTATAAAAGTTTCTTCAAAGCAATATAGTATGCAAGGCCTAGTGTTTGTAAGAGGGATGAGAGATGAGTTCCAGAGATGCGTTTTTCTACCTGTGTGTCTACAGAGCATTCCCAGTAGAGGATGTGGTAATATATGTTGGGAAGACTTTCTTTCATGGAGATGTTGTTGTTGGTCAGAGGATCAGAGATGAAAATGTCCAGGTCACTTCCAGCAGGAGAAAGATCCACTTTGGTTGGAGGACCCAAATTAGCTAACAGGAGCAGAAAGAGGAAAGGATAGATTAGAGGCCTTTCTTTTGTAAACCTATTTCATAGTAATTTAACAAGATTAACATATAGTGTGTTAAGAATCAATAACACATCTGAAGACCTCAAACTGGGCCCTGAGAAGTTGTGCTGCTGATCTTTTCTGACATTTTTAGACTAAATGATTAATCAAGAAAACAATTTACACTCATTGATGAGCAAAACAATAGTTAGTTGCAGCTCTAATCAAAACAGCTTCCTAGTCTTCAGACAGTCAGATCAGGTTCCTTAAGGTCCAGCAGTCCTATGTTTAGAAATGTTTTTAGTAATCTGCTTATGCTTTTAGTGCATGTTAGTTAATGTTAAGGTTAGCTTAAGTCTCAAGCTCTGCACTGCTCTCATACAGCGGTTACAGAAGATAAAGCTGTCCCAACCAGTGTTGCTCACTTGAGGGGTCAGACCACAAGAACAAACTGAATACTTGTGGCAAATGTGTCGCATAATGTTATATAACATAACATATTTCATGTGATTACAGCAGGAACATCAGTAAAGCAGTTTGCATTGATCTAAAAATGATTCTTTATAATGTATGCTAATAAACTTTCTCCTTCAGTCCATTAAATCCCTGCAGCTGTGTGAAGGCAGAAGTACACAGATGATAATTCTGCAGCCTCTGATTGGAGAATTGCTGCTCCAGAGCGCAGTGCGATCTTAACGGTTTGTTAAGTCATTTTTGTCATGCTTCGCCGTGATTGGCTCAGTCGTTTGACAGCCATGACACCAGTGATGTGACCAGCTTAGAGTTTTTTTTATTGAATCACCAAATTCCCTAATCTATCTTCCATATCATCCCGCCCATTTCCATGTAGATCCCTTGCAGCTACATGAACCACAATAGCAGATGAGTATGGAAACGCCCACATGGTCCGTTCGCCCAGATATACTGCTTTATGCTGGCTGTTTGAGCTTGCACCTTTGAAAAACCATAACCCTGTTATCTGATCTTAGTTTGTCATTGTGTGGGTTGCTGCAAAGTGCACATTAGGAAAATATTATACACATTTAGAATCAGTTTTTGTAAACAACAAACAAATCAAAAGGTAGCTCCTCTTCAGCAGTGTGCTACGAGCAGTATGAGGTTTAAACTAGAGATGCACTGATTGATCGGCAGCTGATCAAAAATGGCTCTTCTGCTGACAGCACAGAACTAAACAGCTAACGATAACCGAGGTTGCACTGATTTGATTATGATGCGTTCAAGCTCTACTCAGTAAAATGAGTATAGGGCCAAGGTAGATAACACTATCATGATGGGTACAAATGTAGTTTTTATTGAAACTTGAATGAATCCAGTTGTTTAAGGAGTTTTCACAGCAACAAAACTAGATATTAGAGAGGGAGTTATGAGCCGTTTAACTTCCAAACACTAGCTTTAAGCAATTTATAATACATTATTAAAACTATTAATGCCAAGATGTTTTTTCATTCAAAGCACACATTTAAATAAAATATAATCATTTCTTGAATTGTGTGTTTTTATGCAAAGAACCGCTATAGATGCCAATAACAAAGTAAAAAAGGATAATTTTTGACAGTTCACACTGACCAGGACAGTTAAATATATTTTTTAGAAGGGTGGTAAAAAATCTGTCCTGGTCCTTGGAAATGGCAGGTCAGACTAAAAAAGATGTTAGTCTAGTTTAACCTTCTCTTTCAATTACATCTGTCTGTGTGATTTTATTGGCTGTGTTCAGTCATGTTGGAGGTCACCTTTCATGACATCGCTCACAGCTCTATCAACATCTCTTTGTGGTTATACACACTTTTGTGCAGTTGTCTGAATTGTTTTGGATGGGTTGTGGTGCACCACTTGAGATTACATCGCTACGGGCTAGTGTGTAACACGTGTTTCTTGTGAAGCTTAAGTACCTGCCTAAACATTCAGAGGGACTCTCTCTCGTCCCAATCTCCTGCCTCCTCTCAATTCATCTTTATGTCACCCTTCTCTCTTACCATCTTCATCAGGGCAGAATTCCTTCTGCACCCAGTCTGAGACATGCCCGTTCACGTTGGCTTGTACACGAAGTACATAGATGCCCAGGTAGTACAGACTGGACTCTGTAAGGTCACATGACCTACGCGACGTCTTCTCACACGCAGTGTTCCAGATCGGACTCTTTTTTGTAGACCTCAGCTTGAACTTCCTGAGGGAGCAAAAATAACAAATGTAAGGCAATAATCATCGTAACTGAAAGTACTGATAGTCTTTAAATAGAAATCCTCAATTTAAATAGAAAGGAAATAGAATTGTTAGTCTGGGATGCTAACTGCTTACTTGGTATAAGACTGGTCTAAATCTGTATTTATGTCTGCACAAGTACAAGACATCTCATTAGTTCATCACTTGAAAATAGCATATGCAAATCAAAATAAAATAGGATCCATCATCCACACTGCAGTTTGTACATCATTTTGCTGGCTATGATCCAAATTTTGTCTCATTTTGTTGGTGAAGGCTTTAAGTCGTTTCCTGTAGTTGGTTGGATTCCATTTAGACCTCATCACAAGTCTCCTGGGGGACAACCGAAACTCTCATGCATTAACTCACACTACCAAAGCTCGAAAGATCAGACAGCGCTGGATCAAAAAAAACAAAAAAAACAGCACTGTCTGTGAGGTTGTGATGCTCATTGTAAAGCAAACCAAACTGGAAGTTGGATAAATGTTACTTAAGAGTAACTTATATGGGTTTATTGTGTTGGGAGCATTATAGTGTTCAGAGATGTGTATGACACATCCTTATTTTGCAGGTTGAACGTTTTTATTATTCTTTTAGCTAATTATTCCAAAAGCTATTACAATTCCTCTTGTGGGAAACTTAAATGTCTTTACCAACTTTTATAGTATTCCTTCCATCCGCTGTTGAAATATTTAACTCTGGACCAAAGTGGTGAACTGGCAAACATTGCCATTTGAGCCCCATAGCTAATGTTGCAAACACCTCTCGGGACATAAATACTTCCTATTTGTTTTATAAGCTGTCATCTTGGTTACCATTGTTAGACTAAAGCTGTGCAGGTAAATCACCTGAGAGCTTGTGACAACAAACCTGCTTCTCTGCCTCAGAAACGCCGGTTTCTCTTCCTCGTGTGTGTTAGGGCTGTCGCCATTCTCCAAATCCAAATTTTGATTTGATCTTCATCTCCTCCATTTACATTTTTTAATACTTCTCCAAAAAGGAGATGCTACATGGTACTATGATAACATTTTGGAAAGTACCATACTGAGTCTATATGGTCAAATGTAAATAATTGATTTAAAATGTAATAACAATAACCATTTCACCAGTCAACTGGAAACAACTGGTTGAACTAGAAACAAATAGAAGATCCACTAGAGGCCAGGAGGGTACTTTACCACAACAGCTGGAGATTACCCTGAGTTAACGAGCTACTACCGAATGCACCATGAAGTCCCTGTCGGCGCCAAATAAAAAGCCACGTAGACTTGCAAGTGATTTTAAGTGTAGGGTGTTCGTCTATGAAGCGTTAGCTGTTCACGTATCTTACTGGGAAGGCCAAACATGTCCAGACATTGACTTCAGGGAAGCACAAGGAATTTTTAGTTCTGTTGTTTCTCCGTCATCTTTGTCCCCAGCAGTGGCCATAGTGTCTCAAAAAGTGCAGCTGCAGGCTGCCGGTAAGCGTCGTCTTTCAAGTTTATTCTTTTTTTTTTTTTTTTTTTTTTTTTGGACACGCAAGTAGTTAGGGATGGGGAAAAAAAAATAGACGGAGACATGCTTTTGACTTCAAACGTCAAAATGGAAAGCTTATTTCAATTGCTTCTCAATTTAGAATCAAAATGGTGACCCCCTAATGCATGTATGCTTGAGTGAGACTTACGCCACATATTGTGTGGTGAAGTTGACAGCGTGACTCTCTGATGAATTCTGGTCCCAATCCCAGATCAGTGTGTAATTGGTGTTCATGGTGATCATGGTCAACTTATCTGGTGGTTTCAGCTCTGCTGCTACTGAAACAGACAAGGGGAAAACCCACATGAGGACACAGTATATATTATTACATTACAACAATATTTTTCAACAAAATACAATAAATAGTAAACAGTAATTTTTCTGAACAGCTGGTCACTGTAGTATGCAGCAAATGTTACTCAAACACTAGAAAAGGTACATTTGTTGGGGTTTGTTGTTGGGTTGGGCTAATACACTTTTGTGTGTTTTGACAGTTTTTTGGAAAACAATGGAGCTTTATGGCACAGAGGAAGATATATTAGGCTTTGATACAGACTGTTCTTGTTAATAGGACCAAGTCATTGCTGGTTTGGGTCTGCACCCAACTGACTATAAGAAACATGTTGAATATGGCTAAGTGACAAATACGGGAATACTGCGCGCACACGCACACGCACACACACACGCACACACACACACACACACACACACACACACACACACACACACACACACACACACACACACACACACACACACACACACACACGCACACGCACACACACACGCACACGCACACAGGAGCTGCCCTCATTCCGCAACTCACTTTATTCATTCCTGTTTTTGTCATTCAGGGTCAGCACTGGCTAAATTTTGCAAGAACAATTTTTTTTTTTTTTTTTTTTTTACATTCCCCTTTCGTATCTGCATGCGTTATTGGATTGCTTGAGTTAAAGATAGTCCTTTATAACAGACAGTGAAACTCTGAACACAGGTGTCTTGCAGAGCCACAATTATTCATAGTTACTGACTCAGTTCCTCTCACTCGTGCAATTTTCTGTCCATTTTACCATTGTCTCAGCCACAGTGCAATTTATACCAGACATATTTCATTCCAAACTAATTCAAACCCCGACTCAGATACTGTCCCAGCAGAACTGAAACCAGAAGGGAAAACACTGTCTGAACTCTGAATAAACAGACCAAAACATGTTTGATTGAATGCTGTGAAGGCAGCATGAATTTTTGGAAGCCTACAATCCTGGATGGCAGGATTCAGAGCTTTTGAGGTAATGAGCTTAAAACAATTACATGTTGGGCTGAATAGATTTATGAGAGATTCTAACAACTCTCTCCACCAGCTGTCTGTCATTTATACTCAACAAATATCAAGCTACATGCTAGCTACCTGTCTGACACTTTTGTGTGGGAGCCACAGGTGTTTTAGTGGAAATGTTACTAAACCCAACTGTTCACGGTCAAAAACTCAAGTCTAGATAACGTCTCCTTCGCTCCCACTGACACATATTCCATTGCAGATAGAGTGTCACTAGACCTCGGTTTATCAAGGTGAGAAAAAAGGAATGACTCATACAGTGAACCATGAACTTTTCCGATAGTCTGACCTTTTAGATTATGGTTTTTGCCTATTCCAATTTATTTTCTATGAACTTTAATTGCTAGCAAGGATCCAGAATAACTTTTTTTTTTAAATGAATACAGTCCCCATACGCCCTGAAAAATAATAGCAACCATCCCGAAGTCAGTGTAAACGGTCAAAAAGTCTGTTGCGTTTGTGTTATGTTATCCTTTTACTTAGTTACTGTCATCTATAGTGGTTATTTTGCCAGAGATTCAAACTCCATACTCAAAAAGAAGAAGAAGAAAGCCTTGGGTGAATCACGCCTCTTTCACAGGATACTAAATAGGGGAAATGGAACAAGCTTCAAAACAAGCTTTTTTTAGATCACATTTCCTCTCTGCAATAGACTGAACAGCCTTACAAAGTTCTAAAATACATTAGCATTAATTGGGAACATATTTGATTAAAGAAGCGTCATACTCATTTAAGGCCCCAATATTTATTGTCCTATCATGGCTCCCCACAGTCTTGAAGCAAGAAGGCCAGATTCTGCCTTACCTACAGCTGCTAGGAAATGGCAGTAATGTGTTTACTGGTAAAAAAAAGAATGAAAGTCAAAAGCTAGGCAGACACTGATATGAGTTGACCACAGTGGCTGTTGAAGGTAGGATGGTTGCTGGTTAGCTGCTAGAGCAGTGAGTTATGAGTAAGAGCGATTGTGTTAATCTACTGATTCCATTTGATGCAATTAGACCACTCTATTTGCACAAGTCACCCTGTATCCAGACCATATACTGTATATTAGAAGAAGACGTAGTCATCTGTTTGTTGACTGTTTTGAAGCCTTGAGCTCCGCATTTTTAACCATCAACATCTTAGATTATGGCCGTCGCCATTTTGTTTTTGCAACCAGTCAACGGATATTACCATATTTGGACTGTAGAGACACCATATACGGCTCTGGTAGCTGTAGAGAGCTGTCAATCACAAGGTAAGGGATCGGACGATATATGATTATATCACGGATTGCGATAAAAACACGGCATAATAATAAATATCTTCACAAGTGACTTGAAAAAGAGCGGGGAGTGACGGACCCAACCATTAACGTTGCGACTGTTAAGCTTAGTTTATACTTGCCTTAGTCACGACCGGCGCGTCGCATTAACATGTCCGACTATAATCATGTCCGAGGACTTTACAAAGAAAGGCCTATTAGTTTTGAAATGCTTTAGAAACCGGAGGTAATTCTGATATTCAACCTTTGTTTCATTATAGTGCATGTGATACTTGACTTCTTTCTTTACAGATAAGATAAGATAAGATAAGATAAGATAAGATAATCCTTTATTAGTCCCGCAGCGGGGAAATTTGCAGACTTACAACAGCGTAGAGTAAAATGCACACAACAGACATAGTAGAAGAAGACAAGCTAAAAATAAAAAATAAAAATGAAAAATAAAAATAAAATAAAACAAGTATTATAAATAAGCAATAAAAAAAAAACAGTAGAAAAAACAACAATAACTGAAATATTATATTTACAGACAGAGAAAAAAACAACAACTATTTTAACTATTATTGCACAGTGTAATGTGTAATGTATTGCACAGGTTATTATTGTCATGTGGTCATGTGGTCTGCTGGGAGCAGAGTTGGTTACAGGGCTTGTGTAAAGGCAACAAAGGTTGGTTTATGGCGTTTCAACGGTAACACTTGTTATTTTCTGGTTTCTTGACAGTTTACGCACGCTGGCGTTTCATAGAATAATTCAACAAACAGTACGCTGAGCATAAACGCCTTAATTTGTGCTCAGGGCTCACACGCATTCTGAGGACATATAAACAAAGCTTGAACCAGACCCGCCTAAAACATTGGACCCTGTTTCGTTTAGAAAGTAATAATTATGTATTATCACAATAATGTATTAGTCATGCATAATAGTTACTTCGTTAATTTATATTTTGTATTAAGAATCTGAATCATCAAAGTAGCTTGACTAGTACCTAACTTTGTCAAATAAATGTAGTGAAGTTAAAAGTACAATATTTCCGATGTAGTGGACTAGAAGGATAAAGTAATGCTCACGTAAAGTACAAGTACCTCAAAATTGTACTTCAGTACAGTACTTGAATAAATGTACCTCATTAACTTCCACCTCTGTTAAATCAAGAGCACACAATTATTTACAGGAGTGCAACGTTCTTCATAGATCTAGCCTCTTCATTTTTTAAGTGGAGTATATTTTTTCTTCCGGGGGAGCATGGGGACCCCAAAGAGGGTGCGAGGACCACCCATCATTGTCTTAAAAATATCCTGTGGGTAAGACTGAATTACCTTATCCAAGATTGTTTGTACGTTTTCCACTAAAAAAAAGGATGTTCTCTACAAAAAGATGTATGTCCCATGCAATAGAAATATTTGTTTCTCATCAAAATGTAAGGTAAAGTGATTTATATATGTCTAAGGAGTTTTGAGCATATTTTTTTATAATTATCCAGAATATATTGTTGCAATTATTTTGTCCAGCAATCGTGACTTGAAATGTTCATACTGTCCAATGCCTACACAAGGTAACCACACCCTTGAGCATACCCTGCTTTATATCTATTTTACTCTAAAATGGGAACATCATTTACAAAATACTTGACTAGCAATTGAGACCATAATGACCAATAGATGGATGTTAAATGGCCAATCATCTGATTAAAGGACAACCGCTTTCCCTTTGAGCCACAGCGAGCCCCAGGAGAGAAGATGCACATTGGCCTCACCTTTCTGCATTGAACTAACAACCCGCGTCATAAATAACTCGTGTCAAATTTAGTTTCGACACAATATGCAAATGAACATGTGACTGATTCCTGTGCAATGTCATATCATGCCGTATTCTGGGTATAACAGGAGTTGGGTACCCAGCAAGAGAAACTGACCAATGGATAGAAACAGTTTAGTTGCTTAAATGTTACTGTTGCTCCTAAAATCAAATCCAATGCGTTTTTTTACATTTAGTTCTACAATCAATTACTTTAATCAAAATGTTTTGAAATGTCAACTGCATATTAACCTTGTACATGACTCATATATGTTTGTTTGTTTTTAAACTGTGCTGTTTACTGAACATGCTTTTCCTGCTCATGTTGTCTAAACTATTACCTTCCAAACCTTTGACTATGTTTAAACCTAATACATGAGACACTGGACATGTCATTACACCGAAGTACTTTCGGTTTCTCTGAGCAGATCAGACGATAAAGCCATGTTTTGCTCATGTCGTTTGTTGTTAGAAGCAATTGTAGTAAGGTCTTGATTAAATTAAATCAAATTAAATTCAGTTTATTTTGTATAGCCCAAAAACCTTAGCCTCGTAAATGTATTATGTCTAGCAGTTGCAGATATATTACTGTGCGCCTAGCTTCCTTTGGACATACCCAGATAACAACATGCTAATGCTAAACTAACATAACTGGATCAAGGGGGGCTTTCCTTGTTAATGTAAATATACCGTATATAGGTTAAGAAGGTGGAAGTTACCGTTAGGCCTTTAGCTTAGCTAGGTGTTAGTAGTTGCAGTTCATACCTTTAAAAGAGAAATGCACATCTAGCATTAGCTAACGCTATCACGACCACAGTAAAGGACAACACAGCTACCGTTAACACGCCAGCTTGGAACAGCGTCACAAACCAACAAACGTTCGCATCAAGAACTTACCAGCGTCGGTTTGGAGGCACCAAGAGATAAGGCAGACGTAAAAAGCAGCGGACATGGCTGATTTTCCTCGAGGTGCTGACAGTTTTTCACATACACTCATCGTCCCAGTACAGGCTCGACTCGGGCTAGCTCATTCTCAGCCGCTGCAGTAAAATCCGGAAACAGTGGGACTTTCAAAGTAAGAGCTTCTTTTCTTCTTCTCTGAGGTTTTACGGCAGGTGGTGTCTTTAACGTTGCACTACACTACTGCCGCCTTCTGGAATGAGTATTTTTCTTTTGTTGAGTCGTATTTACAGTGTCCACCACACGGATGCATTAAGAGGGGTCCACCCAAGGTGATCCAATTCACGACATAGATACAGAAATAGACAGGGTAACCTACACAGAATATCATTGAGACTTTGAGTCACATTTTCAGGACACTGAGATAACAGACTTTGACCTTTGCCCTCTAATGCCGCCAAATTCTGAATGGCTCTGCAAAAGCCTTCATAATTATCTTCATAAGGATCTAACTTGCCAGATAAGAGTAAATCATAAAGAAGACAAAACATAGCTTTTAAATGATATATTTCTGTATGAATTACAACGATAACAACATTTCTTATCAAAATACACCAACCTTTTTTGCAGTTTCTTTCTGATTGTACTTTGTTCAGAACTTTGCATTGTATTCTGTTATTGGGGCAGTTTGTAAAAAATCTCAAAACCTAAGAATTTAATTCACAACCAGAATTATTATGTATTTGATATTTTCCCACTCTTACCCCTTTGTCAATATGAACATGTTCATAACAGCTAATGAGGACCCTATTCTGTAGCGATGGTGAGATGATGTTCCCTTTTCCTAAAAGCATGGCACTTGGTATACTCATTCAGTTTGGTGCCCTGAACATCTTTTTGAAATTGAGCCATCACAGGAAAGCATTGTGGTTGACATGGCGGACATTTTTCTTTCCACCATAACCAAAGATGTATTCAGCTTCATACCCCCTGAACCAAACATGATGACATAGAAAAAAGGATTTCCACCCATATGTTTTGGTAGTCAGTGATTTGAGCTTCTGAACCAGTGCATCCTTAATCGTGGGAATTTGCTCCTTGCCTCTTCTTTTCTTTTTGAACAACTCAAGACAAGTTTGATAGGGCTAAAGAGAATTTTGAAGTACCCTATGATGGAAATGACGCACTCCATGACAATGATCGACACTGATTGGACGCACTCTATGAAAAGGTGCGTTGCTGATTCACAATGGTTTTTTTTTTTATGTTTAACGTGTCTGCTTTAGATTAGCAAACAGCACAAACCTAAAATGTGTTACTTTTTTACTAATGATTTGTTTATGATTACTTCATGATTTACTAAGGTTTCTTTGGCTAGATGACTTGCAAGACATTTGTGGTATGTTAACATAGCAATTGTTCAAAAATGTACAAACAAATGTTTTGTAGATGATTGTTTAAATATTACCTAGATGCTTATGAATGACTTATGACTGATGCTTAATGAAGTGCAGTATCTTCCCACATATTCATTTACACAATCAGATTTGTTTGAATTAGATTATACTATTATAGATTTCTCCTCTTGTGTAAAATAATCAACTTTGCATTTAATGTATGCCCAGTGCTTAGTTTTAAATGTTCCTGTTTGGAGATGTGATGTAGATGTACATGTTGGAGATGTACGGGGTGGCTGTGGCGTAGTGGAGAGCAAGGCAGTTCTCCAATCAGAGGGTCGGTGGTTCGATACCCGGCTTCGGCAGTCGATGTGTCCTTGGGCAAGACACTTAACCCCAAGTTGCTCCTGAAGGCTTGCCATCGGTGTGGACTGGATGTTGCATGAATGTTAGTTAGAGTCTGATGGTGGCACCTTGCATGGTAGCCTGTCATCAGTGTGTGAATGGATGAATGATATGTAATATACTACTGATTGTAAGTCGCTTTGGATAAAAGCGTCTGCTTTGTGTAATGTAATGTAATGTAATGTAATGTGAGAGACTCTGTACAATCCAATGGCAGCCATGAACACCAGTTTGTTTATACTCGTGAGTTGCACAAGCCTCTGCAGACACCATAATCTAAAAATGGAACTGTGAAGAAGCAAAAACCAATAAGCGTAACTCAGTGCCTTTGAACAAGCAGGTTAAGTATTACATGCATTATAAAGAAACCAGACAAAACGCGAGAAGTGTAACTGGATTCATTAACATTAAGCATGTTCGTAAAGTCTGCGTTTTCCATTTCAGAGTGGGGCCTCTAACCGCTGCTATAAACGTGCTAATCTCCATGGTGATAGCTCTATCCCTGTTTGAATTGGTAGTGAATAGCTGACTAAACGCTGCGGGGATAGTTTGTAGCGTGTGTACTGCTCTTGGTTTCCCCGGTGAGCTAGTTTTACGTAGCTGCCTCACCGGGGTAGAAGTTTTTCTTCCGTAGTTGGGAGTGTCCGACAGCACGTTGCCTGTTACGTCGTGTGGGTTGCCATGTTGAGCGCAGTGGCTCCACCGAGAACATTATATTTCACACGATTTAAGCTGTATTCATTTTACAAATGCAATAGTTTTATTCCATCCAATTGTTCGGGTTACCAACCGAAAGCCCCATACCAACACGTGTATTGTTACACCCCTAACATATACACACAAACACAATATACTTTATAAGGATAATAAAATAATAAGGGGCTCCGTAATCCGCACCAAGATGGCAACAACTTTATTCTTCTTCGACACACCTAAACTACTCGCACATTTTCCCTTCCTCTCTCCTTCAGTTCCAACTTTCACAATAAAAGCTCCAGAAATATATTATGGAACACTATTTCCTAGAAAGATGATGAGGTAATTCAGAACCTTCACTTAGCAACTTAACAAAATAGCTTACACACATACATACATATAAATATACATATATATAAACGCATACATACATATAAATATACACATATATAAACACATACATATTATATATACACATATATATTATATATATATAACCATATTATATATATACACATATATATATATACACATATTATATATATTCATTCATTCATTCATTCATTTTCCGTAACCTGCTTATCCAGTTACGGGTCGCAGGGGTGCTGGAGCCGATCTCAGCTGTCAATGGGCGACCAGGGTACACCCTGGACAGGTCGCCAGTCTGTCGCAGGGCTGACATATATAGACAAACAACCATTCACACTCACATTCACACCTACGGGCAATTTAGAGTCTTCAATGAACCTTAGTTGCATGTCTTTGGACTGTGGGAGGAAGCCGGAGAACCCGGAGAGAACCCACGCTGACACGGGGAGAACATGCAAACTCCACACAGAAGGTTGTCTGGCCTGGGAATTGAACCTAGGCCCCACTTGCTGTGAGGAGACAGTGCTAACCACTACACCACCGTGCAACCCTATTATTATATACATACATACATACATACATACATACATACATATCCAGTTTTGTATATATTCCTTTTCCCAGGAGCTGCTCCGCCTCAGCTCCATTCCAGAGACCTTGGCTAACACACTTTCAGTTCTAGCTTGTCTGAACTATCACCACTGAATTTATTTTCAATAGGAAAACCTTCATAATGAAACAATTAGGAAATTAAAACTATGTATGCTTCACAAAATAGCACCATGGCAGTGTAAATACGTAAATGAGTGCAGCTCCAATGTGCCGAACCTTCTGCAAAGTACAGTATTTGGTAATACTGCGACCAACATTACGACTGTACACTTGCATAAGGTATCAATCCTTTATCTACAACTCTCAGTGTCTCTGACGTCTAATCACTTCACAGTAACTCCTGCTCCGGCAATTATATGGGCCTGCTGCAGAATTTGTTGAATTACATTTATGAAGTAAAGCAAGAACCAATGATTTCACTGTTTCTCAGTGTCTTTAAAGTCGTCCCTGCTGATAATCTCTTAACAGTCCCAACTGACTGCAGCCTGTAGATTGGCTCTTCTTCATTGCTTCTGTGCTTTTCAGTCTTTCCCTATTCCTTTTATCTCTATGTGGTGTCAGGCTGTTTCCTGCAGCTTCTCCCTGCTGCCTCCAGCGGGTGCCCTTCCTCTAGAGTCCTGCCATCTGCGATGATGCTGACCTGGTGGTAGATCTCCTCAGGTGGATGGGAGTTATGCATGGCTAGGTAAATGGACGAGTTGGGGGGGGCCAGCAGGTACTGAGGGGCAGAAAGAAAACGACTCAGGTTTGTGTTAAAAACTTAAGAAAGACAAAAGAAGTGAAAACACTTCAAGAAACACATTGCACGAATACTAGAATACTACATGCATACAGAGGAAATCAGTATGGCAATTTTGTGGACATCACATGCAAGATGATCATGTTTTGTTGCTTGCCACATGCACCAAGACTCAACAGGGTTTGAAGGTGAATACAAACAACCTTGTACACACACAATGCCATGCAGAAACATATGAACATAGAAACCTCTTTGAAGTGCTGAGGCAGTGTATCTTTTGGACAGAGAAAGTGGGATATATTTTTCCGATACACCACTGCAACCACCACCAGAGCCACTGCCATTGCCATGATGCCAAACGTCACCACGGCTGCCACCCACGGAGCCTCTTCTTCTGCAACACAATCAGAGAAAGAACAGCAGAAGTAATCAGTATGTTTCCAGTTTAAATGTACTTGTTGTGCCATGGAGCATTTGATTTGAATCAGTTACTGCACAATTCAACACGTGCCAGCTGGTGAATGTTTTGTCAACTTACACTCTGAATATATAAATTGCAGTTGCTTACTATTTTATTTTTATTGAGGAAGATGCTTCTAGCACCCAGATGTCAGGGCCAACCATTTTATTAGCAGCTGTGAAGAATATTTCACTCTATATACTTGTGTATATAGATAGGCAGAGACAAGCACACAAGTGTATGTAGCCAGCAATGCTCTTTGCACCCAACCTGAGCACACATTAGATACTGTATGTGTATATGTAGCTATGTATATTTTTCCTAAACCTTATTTACTATTTTATTTTGCCTAAACCTAACCAAACTGCAGCTGAAAATTGAATATCACAATTATAAAAAATATAAAATAATGAGTCAGTAGTGTACAACAGACTTCTCATGGGACTTAAACCCCATTCTCCTAATTAAGAGCCCAGCGCTTGAGCCATTCATCCACCATAAACTCTTCCTCATACCATCACAGACAACCATCTGCTGTGCACATATTCTCGCCCGGGTGCAAATTTATTTACCAGAGTTGATAAAACTTAACAAACCCCTGCAGAAATGTTTCACGTTAGCCCTTATTGATTGATTAAGATGTTGTGGACAAAATATAAGAAATACCTTAATGCAGGTCACTTAAGCATCAGCACTAACTATGGACTCAAAGAGCACCATAAAGTTTAAGAGTAAACATTACTAAAACTAAAGGGTTCACAAAGATGGGATTAATCGAACTGCTGTTGTATTTGTTTTATAGTCTGCTGCTAGCACACTCCTAGAGCAGACCTAGATGTAACAGAACATAGCCCAGTCAAGCAGAGAAATGCCACATTGAAAAGTAATGGTAAAAGGACTGTACTTGTATAGTGCTTTTCTAGTCTTCCGACTGCTCAAAGCACTTTAACACAGCATGCAATGACACCCATTCATACAATGATGACAGGGGCTAACGTGCAAGTTGCCACCCTGCTCTACCACTGGGCCACAGTCGCCCACAATAATTCAATCTACTCAGCCTTATTCTAGCAGTCAAGAAGTAAGTTACACCCAGAAGTTCAAATGCACACTTTATCTCCTTGCTGTGACCACAAGGTTAGTTACTGTAGCATACTGTACAAACCAGTGCACCACTTTATGCCTTGGCTCACTCTGTAGCAACCAAAGATACATAATGCAAGATAAGCCGTGCTGATTTTCTAAGGAAATGTCACTGCAAAATAAATGAGGAAGAAATATCAAAAGTGGCATCAGATGTTCCCCTAACATGGCATGTTGGAACAAGCCTGTGGTTTCGTCGACCTTTTCCTTATCTCAGTCAAAGTCTAAGGATAAAGGGTCTCATATCTAGTACAAAGTGTAAAACTGAGGCGGACTTGTAGGCTGTATAAATAAAGCTGACTTGACCTGACTTTTGAAGTGAAACGCGTTCCATAGAACACGTTCTTTGTAATGTAACTTACCGTATTCGTATCAGTTCGCTGCACTTATTGAATTTGTATTTGTTTACTGCACTTATCCTATTCGTAGTAGTTTGTAGCACTTACTATATTCGGATTAGTCTGTTGCAATTATTGTTTTCGTAGTAACTTGCCTCTGCACTATACTTTTGCTCTGGCTTATGCTTTGAGATGCTTGTTTAAGAAAGGAGATCCACTTATGACTTCTGGTGACTAGTAGTTCTCTTGAATACCTATGTTGAATACACTTCCTGTAAGTCGCTTTGGATAAAAGCGTCTGCTAAATGACTGTAATGTAATGTAATGTAATGTTCTTCTTTTTAGGAGTTTGGATTTAAGCGGAATGGGGAACTGCTACGGCAGTCAGATGCAGGTTATCAGCCATCTTCGTCTTCTAATCAAATGCTGCTTTTATACAAGACTTCTAAATACGATTGGCCATTTTGGAACACGGCTCTTAGTATATCAAGTATACTAATATGACAATGAAATCAAAACTGACACAGAATAACATGCTTAAAAATAAATAAATAGAATTATGTAGCAAGGTATTGCTGATAGTTGCCGATGTTTTTTCAAAACATCCAATATTCGTATCTACACAATGAAATGGCATAAGATAACTGTAAAACCATTGTTCAGACCAGGTAGCATACCTTTGGACTACAGAAATAAAAACATGAGCTGCTGTGGCTGAGTCACTCTTCCCGGGCCTGTCTAGTTCGAAGTGGCGGTTAGCATCATAGCTAGGCTAATGTTAGCGTTTAGCAGCCTGTAGCTAATCAGAGGCAGAATAGGGGCTGGATTTCCGGCAAGGCATACATGGTATGCCTGCATAGGTGCAGAATGGAAAGGGTCTGGCATGGACAGTGAGAACATTATAGATAAAGACTCAGAGTCAGACATGCTAGCGGTTATGTGAGGCTGTAACACAGTGGTGATTTGAATTAAATGTTATTGTGACACAGAGCTATTGCAGTATTTGCCGTAAATAATTGAATTCCTCTTTGTTCACTCCTCTTCTGTTCGATAAAACTGTACTTAATACCACAGGACATGAAGATTAACCCTAATGAAACTTATTAAGTGTCCTTTTCAACACACACTATGTCAGGTTAGCAGCAGCATCAACACTTTTTCTGGCTAAAACTCTTTATCTAAGCCTTTAAACTCTTTCTTCAATTTCTCAACTACGGCTAGCCACTTAGGTCATAGTTACAGAGAATATGTTCAGCTGAATTATTTCCCAT